>NW_015379800.1:0-1916 GCF_001522545.3 Parus major
CCCGCTCCCCTTCTCCATCCCCGGCGGGCTCCCGTTCCCCGTCCCCCCCTTCCCCGGGGGGGTCCCGCTCTCCCTCCCCTCCATCCCCGGGGGGCTCCCGCTCCCCATCCCCTCCGGGGGGCTGGGAACCGGCCCGGGCGGCTTTCGGGGAGCTGCGGCTGGAGGAGGTGATCGGGGCCGGGGGCTTCGGCCGAGTTTTCCGCGGGACGTGGCGGGGCCAGGTGGTGGCGGTGAAGGCGGCTCGGGGGGACGCGGGGGCTGCGGGGGCTGCCAGCCTCAGGCGGGAGGCGAGGCTCTACGCCCGCCTGCGACACCCCAACGTGGTGGCCCTGCGAGCCGTGTGCCTGGAGCCCCCCCACCTGTGCCTGGTGATGGAATTCGCGGCCGGGGGGCCGCTGTCCAGGGCTCTGGCCGGCCGCAGGGTCCCCCCCGCCGTCCTGCTGGACTGGGCGCGCCAGGTGGCGCGGGGGATGCGGTACCTGCACTCCGGGACCCCCGTGCCCCTCATCCACCGGGACCTCAAATCCAGCAATGGTGAGATGGGAGGGGGCGTCTGGGATGGGGCAGGGTGGGAGGGGGTCCGGAACGGTGAGGTTCTGGAGGTGTGGGGGTCGCAGAGGTTGGGGGGGTCTCAGGGTGGGGTGTCTGTCCCAAGGGTCTCCAAGGGTGGGGGATCACAGGAATTGGGGTCCCCAGAGTGGGGGATCCCAGAAATTTGGGTCCACAGGGTGGGAGATCCAAGGAATTTGGGGTCCCCAGCATGGGGGAATCACAGAAATTGGGGTCTCCAGAGGGGGGGATCCCAAACATTGGGGTCCCCAGGGTGGGGAGATCCCAGGAATTGGGGTCCCCAGAGTGGGGGATCACAGGAATTGGGGTCCCCAAGGTGGGGGATCTCAGACATTGGGGTCCCAAGGGTGAAGTATCACAGACATTGGGGTCCCCAGGGTGGGGGAGATCCCAGGAATTGGGGTCCTCAGGGTGGGGGATCACAGACATTGGGGTCCCCAAGGTGGTGTCCAAGGGTCCCCAGGGTGGGGGCTCCAAGTTATTGGGACGCCCAGGGTGATGAATCCCAAACACTGAGGTCCCCACAGTGGGGGGGTCCCAGAGGTTGGGGGTCCCAGACATTGGGGTCCCCAGTGATGTGGAAGCTGAGGGACCCCAAATGGGTGTCCTGGATTGGAATCCTCACCCTGGGACGTTTCTGCTGTCCCCAGGGCGGGGGTCCTGGCTGTCCCCAGCGGGGTGGGGGGGGATGCAGAGGCCGAGGTTTCCCGGGGGGGAGGAGACCCCAGGTGTTGTTTGGGGGGTCCCTGACCCCGTGGCCCCGCAGTGCTGCTGGCACAGCCCGTTGTGGGGGACGACGTGAGTGGGAAAACGCTGAAAATCACCGATTTCGGCCTGGCCCGGGAGTGGCAGCGAACGACCAAGATGAGCGCGGCCGGGACCTACGCCTGGATGGCCCCCGAGGTCATCCGGGCATCCACCTTCTCCAAGGGCAGCGACGTCTGGAGGTGGGGAAGGGTCCTGGGGGTCCCGGCAGGGAGGAATCTCCGGGCTGGGGTGGAGTTTGGGGTCCCCAAACCCCTTGGGTGGGGGATTTGGGGTTACCTGGACTTTGCGGGGTCACGGAGCTGCAGGTCTGGGAGGTGTCCAGGTGCCTCACGGGGTACCTGGATGTTTGTGGGGTGGTTTTGGGGGGATCTGAGGGGGTCTGACCCCCTCGTCCTGCCCCCCAAAGTTACGGGGTGCTGCTGTGGGAGCTGCTGACCGGGGAGGTGCCGTACCGGGGCATCGATGGCCTGGCCGTGGCCTACGGGGTGGCCGTGAACAAACTGACCCTGCCCATCCCATCCACCTGCCCCCCGCCCTTCGCCCAGCTCATGGCAGGTACGGGGGGGCTGGGGGGTCTG
>NW_015379800.1:2991-4369 GCF_001522545.3 Parus major
GAGGGAGCCAGGGGGTTGGGAGAGCTTTGGGGGTCTGTGGAATTTTGGGGGGGCTGGAGGTGCTCATTGGGGGTTTTGAGAGGTTTTTTTTGAGCTCTCCTGACCCCGGCGCTCCCCGTCCCCGACCCCTCCCCAGATTTCAAGCACCGCCTGACGGTCCAGGCATCACCCGGGGGAGACCCCCGGAGCCACGACCCCGAGGATGGGCCGGGGGAATCCCCCCCCTTCCCCCGCCTGCGCGCCATCCAGCGTGAGTGACGTCATCCGGGGGGCGGTGACATCACCGGGGACACCCCGGGTGACACCGAGCCCCCTCCCCCCCCGCTCTGTGTCCCCAGTGGAGCCCGAGGAGGAGGAGGAGGCACCGCGGGGCCGCGGGGGCCGGGGCAGCGCCCCCATCAATGGCAGGTGTGTCCCACCCCCCCGCGGGGGTCCTGGGGGGGCTCAGGGACATCCCAGCCCCCCCTCCCCGGACACCGGAGCCCCCCTGGACACTCGGGTGTCCCCCGCAGGCGGCGGCTGCGCCCGGACGACACCACCTGGTACCTGGACACGGACGAGCTCAGCCCGGGGGACGCCTCCCCCAACGGTGGGTCAGGGTGGGCTCAAGGTTCGGTGGGGAGGGGTCCCATCCCGCTGTCCCCCTCCCCACGCTGACCCCGTGGTGTCCCGCAGGCGAGGCCGGGCCCCCGGAGGCCGAGGAGGGCCGGGGGTCTCGGGGTGGGACCCCCCGCCTACTGCGGCGGGCGCTGATGAAGGGCTCGGCCCTGTTGGCGTCCTTGGGGCTGGGTCGGGACCTCGCACCCCCCGAGTCCCCCCGCAGCCCCCCGCCCTCCCCCGGCCTCCTGCGCCTCTCCCCGCGCCGCTGGGAGCGGACCCTGGGGTCCCCAGAGTCACCCGGGACCCCCGAGATGGGCCGTGCCTGGAGCCCCGGGACCCCTGAGCCGAGCCAAGCCCGGAGCCCCGGATCCCCCGATCCCAGCGGAGCCCGGACCCCCGGGACCCCCAGGACCCCTGAACCGAGCCGAGCCCGGAGCCCCGGATCCCCCGATCCTGGTGGAGCCCGGACCCCCGGAACCCCCGGGACCCCCGGGACCCCCGAGCAGGGGCGAGCCCAGATCCCCGGGTCCCCAGATCCGAGTGGAACCCGGAGCCCCGGGACCCCCAGGATCCCCGGGACCCCCGAGCAGGGGCGAGTCCGGACCCCCAGGACCCTGGAGCTGAACTGGTCCTGGACCCCCGAGCAAGGGGGAGCCAGGACCCCCGGGACCCCCGGGACCCCCGAGCTGGGCCGTGCTCGGACCCCCGGGACCCTGGAGCTGGGTCAGCCCCGGACCCCGGGGACCCCTGAGCCACGCCGTGCCCGGACCCCCGGGAC
>NW_015379801.1:0-1135 GCF_001522545.3 Parus major
GGGAAGGAAAAGAAAAAGAAAGCCCGAAAAGAAGATACTCTGATAATTCCCCCCCCTCCATTTGTACCACCACCACGAGCCCCTTCCCCTCCGAATCCCGAGGAGGAGGATGTATACATGCCACAAGTGAGGCCCGTTACCAAGAATAGATCCAGGAAAAAACAAGAGAACCTATTTCCATTAACAGAGATGCCAATAGGTGGCCCCCAAGCAAGAATAGGTTTTATATCTGTCCCTCTTAATTCAGGAGATGTTAGAGACTTTAAAAAAGAGATAGGGCATTTGCTGGAAGACCCATTGGGGGTGGCTGAGAGAGTTGATCAGTTCTTAGGACCTAATATTTATACATGAAAAGAACTACAATCTATCCTGAATATTTTATTCACAGCAAAAGAGAAAAATATGATTAAGAGAGAAAGTATGCGTATCTGGGATGCTCAGCATGCTCAGGGACCACTGGCAGATGTAAAATGGCCCCTCCAAAATCCCCATTGGGATCATCAAAATCCAGCACACAGAGTAAATATGCAAGATTTAAAGACTATCATAATTCAAGGAATTAGGGAAGCAGTCCCAAGAGATCATAATATCAATAAAACATTTAATGAGAGGCAAAAGAAAAATGAAACTCCCACGGAATGGTTAGAAAAGCTAAGAAAGAATTTTCAACTATATTCTGGAATAGATCCAGATACCCAATTAGGGCAAGCATTGCTTAAAGCACAATTTGTAGCAAAATCCTGAGAGGATATTCGAAGAAAGATAGAAAAATTGGATGGGTGGCAAGACAAGGGTTTGGATGAGCTTCTGAGGGAGGCCCAAAAAGTGTATGTTAAGAAAGACGAAAAGGCTCAGAAGCAGCAAATCAAGATGATGGTAACTGCTGTGCGAAAAAGTAGAGATCAAACTTGGAAAGGGAAACAACAGAGACCAATCAGAAATTCAAAGGAAAGACAGAACACAAAGGCTTGTTTTTACTGTGGAAAGAAAGGACATTTTAAGAAAGAATGTAGGGTGAGGATCCAGGATGAGAAGATGTTCAAAGGAGATTAGGGGGGTCAGGGGTTCTTTATTCTGGGGACAAAAGAACATCAGAAAGAGCCCTTGATAAAGTTAAAAGTGGGTCCCCAGCACC
>NW_015379801.1:3420-4864 GCF_001522545.3 Parus major
CTATTTTGCTGCAAGGTATATGAGCACAGGTATCCGGGACTTAGCTAAGCAAATTACTAGAAGCTGCCTCCCATGTTTAAAGACAAATAAGAAAAATCTTAGAAAACTACCGTATGGAGGGAGACCCCTGGCAAAAAGACCCTTTGCGAATATTCAGATTGACTTCACAAAACTACCAAAAGTAGAGAGACTTAAATATCTCCTGGTACTAGTAGACCATCTCACCCATTTCGTAGAAGCTTTCCCAACATCTAGGGAAACTTCACGAACAGTTGTAAAAGTGTTATTAGAAGAAATAATCCCAAGATATGGAGTACCAGAGACAATAGATTCTGACAAAGGTCCTCATTTTACATCAAAAATAACTCAAGAAGTGTCAGAAGCATTAAAAATTAAGTGAGAACAACATACACCTTGGCACCCTCAAAGTTCTGAGAGAGTAGAAAGGATGAATAAAGAAATAAAAAAGCAACTTACTAAACTAGTGATAGAAACAAAATTATCATGAGTTAAATGTGTTCCACTAGCCCTTTTGAATATTCGAACCCAGCCAAGGGCAGATTTGGGAATTTCCCCTTTTGAAATGTTATATGGTATGCCTTATAATATAGAAGAAGTTCAAACACACCCAAATGTGAGTGATCAATACATCAATAAGTACTTAATAAAATTAGTAAAATTCAGGAAGGCATTATGGGAAAAAGGAATGCTAGCTCAAAAACCACCGTTGGATTTTATATTACACCAAGTACAACCCGGAGAGTGGGTGCTGATAAGAAGCTGGAAAGAAAATCCCCTAACACCAAAGTGGGAGGGACCGTATCAAGTCCTCCTAACAACAGACTCTGCAGTTAGAACAGCGGAGAAAGGTTGGACACATGCGAGTCGAATAAAAGGACCTGTGGAGCCACCAAAAGATAATAATTAGGAAGTTGCCAGCCTGCTGAGGATTTAAAACTCAAAATAACATGAACAAAATAATATCCAAAGACTATTAATTAGAAATTTATGAATAGTAGATTTCATAAAAGCTTCTGTATAGAATATAAAATACACCCATTTATTGGTAAAAAAATATATAACAGAAATGTTAAAATAAGCTGTACTTTATGCCAGAATTGTTATCCTTTTGTTTGCTTTAAATGTATAATATGTGAAGAGCACTGGTGGACCCACTGTCATAGAGGCTACCCACCAAGAAAGGTGTGTAGATTTTGCTACACTGCTCAGAGGAAACTCACTAATTGGGCCCTAGCTACTAGAATAAAAACAAAAGAATTTGAAAAAAGATCAGATAAGTGGTGGGCTATCTATTCAAAAAGAGTAAACCCCTTATACTATTGTTATCATTCAAACGAACCTGCACCTTTTGTAGCAAATATAATAGCTGAGTTGTGCAGACAGTGGCTCCAAGAATTGAAGTGCAATACCCCTCTAGTAAAGC
>NW_015379802.1:0-1654 GCF_001522545.3 Parus major
GTGTGGCAGCCGGACGAGCCGGCGGCCGGCGACAAGGCGGCGCGCGCCATCGTCTACTTCGTGGCCATGATGTACCTGTTCCTGGGCGTGTCCATCATCGCCGACCGCTTCATGGCGTCCATCGAGGTGATCACGTCGCGCGAGAAGGAGATCACGGTCACCAAGGCCAACGGCGAGACCAGCGTGGGCACCGTGCGCATCTGGAACGAGACGGTGTCCAACCTGACGCTGATGGCGCTGGGCTCGTCGGCGCCGGAGATCCTGCTGTCGCTCATCGAGGTGTGCGGGCACCGCTTCCAGGCCGGCGAGCTCGGCCCCGGCACCATCGTGGGCAGCGCCGCCTTCAACATGTTCGTGGTGATCGCCGTGTGCGTCTACGCCATCCCGGCGGGAGAGAGCCGGCGCATCAAGCACCTGCGCGTCTTCTTCGTCACGGCCTCCTGGAGCATCTTCGCCTACATCTGGCTCTACCTGATCCTGGCCGTCATCACGCCGGGCGTGGTGCAGGTGTGGGAGGCCTTCCTCACCTTGCTCTTCTTCCCGGCCTGCGTGGTGTTCGCCTGGGCGGCCGACAAGCGCCTGCTCTTCTACAAGTATGTCTACAAGCGTTACCGCGCCGACCCGCGCAGCGGCATCATCATCGGCACCGAGGCCGAGCGCCCGCCCAAGGACCTGGAGGCCGACGGCGGCTTCCCGGCGCTGGCCGAGCCCGAGCCCGGCGCCGCCTCGCCGTCGCCGACGCCCGAGGAGAAGGAGCTGGACGAGAGCCGGCGCGAGGTGATCCAGATCCTGAAGGATCTGAAGCAGAAGCACCCGGAGAAGGAGCTGGAGCAGCTGATGGACGCCGCCAACTACATGGCGCTGGTGCACCAGCAGAAGAGCCGCGCCTTTTACCGCATCCAGGCCACGCGGCTCATGACCGGCGCCGGCAACGTGCTGAAGAAACACGCGGCCGAGGCGGCGCGGCGCTCGCCGGCGGCGCCCGGCGAGGATGACGAGGACGACGAGGAGGACGAGGCTTGCAGCCGCATCTTCTTCGAGCCGTGCCTGTACCACTGCCTGGAGAACTGCGGCTCGGTGACGCTGGCCGTGGCGTGCCAGCAGGGCTTGGGCGCCAACCAAACCTTCTACGTGGATTTCCGCACCGAGGACGGCTCGGCCAAGGCGGGATCGGACTACGAGTACAGCGAGGGGACGCTCATCTTCAAACCGGGCGAGACGCGCAAGGAGCTGGCCATCGGCATCATCGACGACGACATCTTCGAGGAGGACGAGCACTTCTTCGTGCGGCTGCTGAACCTGCGCGTGGGCGACGCCGAGGGCATGTTCGAGGCCGACTCCGACGACCACCCCAAGGGCAAGCTGGTGGCGCCGCTGGTGGCCACCGTCACCATCCTGGACGACGACCACGCCGGCATCTTCGGCTTCCGGGAGCGGTCGGTGCGCGTCAGCGAGTGCCAGGGCCACGTGGAGGTGACGGTGGTGCGCAGCTCCGGCGCGCGCGGCACCGTCATGGTGCCCTTCCGCACCGTGGAGGGGACGGCGCGCGGCGGCGGCGTCGACTACGAGGACGCCAGCGGGGAGCTGGAGTTCCGCAACGACGAGACGGCGTGAGCGCGGCGCGGGGAACGCGGGGGAGAGGGGAGACGGGAGA
>NW_015379802.1:2325-4331 GCF_001522545.3 Parus major
GATGATGATGATGATGGATGATGGAGGATGATGATGAGGATGATGATGATGGAGGAAGATGATGATGATGGATGATGACATCAATGATGATGATGATGAGGATGAATGATGATGATACTGATAACCACAATGATGGTGGTGATGATGATGATGAGAGTGATGATGATGATGATGATGATGGATGATGACATCAATGATGATGATGATGATGATGATGATGATGCCAATGATGATGATGATGAGGATGATGATGATGATGGAGGATGATGATGGAGGATGATGATGGAGGATGATGATGATGAGGATGGATGATGATGATGGTGATGATGGTGATGATGAGTGTGGATGATGATGATGGATGATGATGATGATGATGATGGTGATGATGGTGATGATGATGATGATGATGATGATGATGATGGAGAATGATGATGATGACGGGGGTGATGATGATGACAATGATGGTGATGATGATGAGTGTGGATGATGATGATGGATGATGATGATGATGAGGATGGATGATGATGATGATGATGAGGATGACGATGATGATGGAGGATGATGATGATGAGGGGGGGTGATGATGATGACAATGATGGTGATGATGATGATCATCATGTGATGACAATGATGATGATGGTAACAATGATGGATGATGGTGATGATGGTGATGATGTTGATGAGGATGACGATGATGATGGAGGATGATGATGATGAGGGGGGGTGATGATGATGACAATGATGGTGATGATGATGATGATGGATGATGATCATCATGTGATGATGATGATGATGGTAACAATGATGGATGATGATGATGATGATGATGATGATGGATGATGATGATGATGGTGATGATGATGGAGAATGATGATGATGAAGGGGGGTGATGATGATGACAATGATGGTGATGATGATGAGTGTGGATGATGATCATCATGTGATGATGATGATGATGATGATGATGATGACGGTAGTGATGATGGATGATGCTGATGAGGGTCGATAATGATGATGATGAGGGTGGATGATGATGATGATGATGATGGGTGTGGATGATGATGATGACGATGGCGATGATAATGATGATGATGATAATGATGAAGATGATGATGATGATGAGGACGAATGACAATGATGAGTGTGGATGATGATGATGATGATGATGATGATGATGATGATGATGATGACAATGATGAGTGCGGATAATGATGACGATGACGATGATGATGATGATGATGATGAGTGTGGATGATGATGATGAGTGTGGATGATGATGACAACAACGATGATGATGATGATGATGGTGATGACAATGATGGTGATGATGACGATGATGATGATGATGATGACAATGATGACAATGATGGTGATGATGATGATGATGATGATGATGATGATGACAATGATGACAATGATGGTGACGATGATGATGATGACGATGATGATGACAATGATGGTGATGATGGGTGACGATGATGATGATGATGATGGTGATGACAATGATGGTGACGATGATGACGATGATGATGATGATGAGTGTGGATAACGATGACGATGATGACAATGATGGTGATGATGGGTGACGATGACGATGATGATGATGATGACAATGATGGTGACGATGATGACGCTGGCCGCGATGCCGACTGTGCCGCGTGTCCCGCCCCAGGAAGACGCTGCAGGTGAAGATCGTGGACGATGAGGAGTACGAGAAGAAGGAGAACTTCTTCATCGAGCTGGGGACGCCGCGCTGGCTCAAGCGCGGCATCTCGGGTACGGGGACCCCGCGGGGACGCCGGGGGGACGCCGGGGGGACGCCGGGGTCACCGCGGGGTCCGGGGTCTCACCGCTGTCCCTCCCCTCTCTCCTCAGCTCTCCTGCTCGCCCAAGGTAGGAGCCTTCGGCCTCGGACACGTCCCATGACCATGGATGTCCCCATGACCGTGTATGTCGCCGTGTCCCCACGCCGTGTCCTCGTGCCATGTCCCCACCGCGTCCCCACA
>NW_015379802.1:4804-5130 GCF_001522545.3 Parus major
CCCCATGTCCCCACCATGTCCCACACCATGTCCCAGTGTCCCCAACCTGTCCCCACACCCTGTCCCCGTGTCCCCACCATGTCCCCATGTCCCCATGCCATGTCCCCATGTCCCCACATCCCCACGTCCCCATGTCCCCACACCATGTCCCCTGTCCTACACCGTGTCCCCACGTCCCCACACCGTGTCCCCACACCGTGTCCCCATGTCCCCACATCCCCACACCGTGTCCCCATGTCCCCACACCGTGTCCCTACACCGTGTCCCCACACTGTGTCCCCACACTGTGTCCCCATGTCCCCACACCATGTCCCCATGTCCCCACA
>NW_015379803.1:0-2443 GCF_001522545.3 Parus major
CTGCTCTGAGCTCCCTGTAGGATACAGGAGAGGAATTTTGGGAATTTATTCCAACATCCCGCTGCTCCGAGCTCCCTGTGGGACACAGGAGAGGAATTTTGGGATTCTGCCGCCCTTGCCATTCCCGTTTTCCCCATTTCGGGGTGACCTCCATGGGATGAGCTCTCCCCTCGCTGATCCCTGGGATCCCCCATCCCCATCCCTTTTTCCCACAGAGTCTCTCCCTCCTCTCATCTCCGCCTTTCCCGGTTTTTTCCTCCCTTTCCCAGGGAATTTTCCCCTCTTTAGGGCGGGCAGCAGCGCCGCCGCTCCAAAACATCCAGTGCGAGCTCGGGGATCCATAAAAGGCTCCGGGATGGATCGGGAACGCCGGGAATTCGCACGCACAGCCCCGAGGAGGAGCCCAGCCGGGGGAAACCCTCCCCGCCCTGAGTGTCCTACATCTTCCAGAGGGAAAACGCCAGCTCCGCTGGATTCACACGGATTTTTTCCCTCCCCTTTCCCTCTTCCCACGCAGCGAATTCCCAGCCCCGGCTGCTCCCGGCGCCGCTCGCAGCCCGGCGGGGAGTGGGAGGAGGAAGAGGATGCTCGGAGGGTTTGGGAAAATCCGGAGCATTTCCAGCCATGCTCCAGCTGGCGCGGCGGCTCCGGAGCTGTGAGTATTCCCGAGAAATCCTGGGAAAAAGGAAGGAGGGAATTCCTCGCTGGTGGTCGTTTGGAGGGGGATGCTTTGGGATCCCGAGGTTTTTTGGGACCAGCCACAAACAAAGCGTGGAGTTTGCGTTTCCCTTCCTAAACTGGGTGGAGAAAGATGATTTTTTATCCTTTTTTGTGAAAAAGGAAGGGAATTTTCCGTACTTCCACACCCCCCTCTCCCAAATCCCGTATTTTCAGCTTTTTCCCCTTCCCAGCATCCCCAATCCCGTTTTTCCAGCGGTTTTCCCGGAGCAGGCCCGGCAGGGATGGGGTTGCTGTGACCTCCCCCAGGCGCGATCTGCCCCGAGCTCCTCCCGTTCCCTCGGAGGCCGAAAAAAAGAGGGAAAGGAGCTCTGGAAACCCAACCCGAGGGTTTGGAAAAGCTTTCCTGTGTCTGACGGGTGCAGGAGGAGCCGCTGGATGAGGGGAGGGATTCGGGATCCTGCTGGGAGCTGGGGAAGGGTGACCTTTTGCAGGTGGGTCCTTGCTATTAACTTAAATTTAATAAATTAAATTGAATTATATTAAATTAAATTAAAAATCCTGAGGTAAGCTGTGACGTAAGCGAACCTCACCTTGCTCTGCTGATTTTCTATCCAGGATTTAAAAAATAAAGATAATAAAAGAAAATAAAAGTAAAAAAAATAAAAAATAAAAAAATTTAAATAAAAATAAAAAATAAAAAAATAAAATAAAAATATAATAAAAATAAAAGTAAAAATAAAAATAAAAATATAAAAAATAATAAAAATTTAAATAAAATAAAAATAAAAATAGAAAATATAATAAAAATATATAAAAAATTAAAATAAAAATATAATAAAAATTAAAATAAAAATATATAATAATATAAAAATAAAAACAATAAAAATATAAAAATAATAATACTTAAAATATAACAAAAATTTAAATAAAATAAAATAAAATAAAAATTAAAAATGAAAATAATAATAAAAAAATAAAATAAAAATAAAAGGCTGATTTGGGCTTTTTCCTCTCTTTCAAAATAAATAGCGAAGCAGCTTTTGTCCCTGTCCCGGCGCTGTGACACCCCTGCCATCTCCTGCTGGGGAATATTTCCTTCCACAACCCCTCTCCCTCCCATCAGCAGCTGCAGGAAGTCGCAGCTGGCAGGAGGAGGCTGGAAAAGATCCCGAGGGAGCGGGATGGGGGAAGGGATGAGGCGGGGGGAGGCTCCCAGCCGCTCCCGTTATCCCAAAGGATGCTCGGGATCGCGGGGGGCACAAAACGAGCTGCGATCGCCGCTGCTTTTCCTCGGCTCGGCGCGATGGAATCTCCTCCAATTCCCACGGTTTTCCCTCTTTTTGCCGGGTTTTTTCCAGGCGGAGGCAGGGAAGCGGCGGGGTTTTGTTGTTGTTGTTCTTTTCCGGGTGGTTGTTACTATGGCGAGGTCAGGAATGCCCGGCTGACAATCCCAAGCCTGATCCTTTCACTCCCAGCTGCCGGGCTTGGAGAGAAGGCACCGGGAGCGGGCTGATCCCAGCCCCTTTTCCCTCGGGATATGGGGGAGAGGACGGATCCTCTCCCCGAAATCTCCTGGGTGGGTTCCTGTGTCCCACGGAGGGTCTGCTCCTGCAGATGGGATCTTTGGGATGCTCCTGCTGGCAGATGGAATCTTTGGGATGCTCCTGGTAGGGATAGGATTTTTGGGATTCTCCTGGTGGGGATAGGATTTTTGGGATTCTCCTGGTGGGGATGGGATTTTTAGGATGTTCCTGGTGGGGAT
>NW_015379803.1:4048-4746 GCF_001522545.3 Parus major
CCTCATGACAAAAATGATGTTTAGTGCCCTCCTGGAAATGATTAAATTATATTAAATAATATTTATTATTCATTTATTTATTCTTCCTCATGACACAAATGTTGTTTAGTGCCCTCCTGGAAATGGATTTGGGAAGATAAATCTGAACAAACAGCCTTGCTCGGATTAATCGGATTTTATGGCCGCTCGGAGTTGGATGGGAAGGGATTTCCTACTTTTGTCCCTCTCTCCATCCTCCCGCGCTAATTAAGCTCATCTGCATGGCGCCTAATGACGTGTGGGGAGATGGAGCGGAGGAATGGGGAGCTGGGGGCTCACATTCCTCAGGAATGAGCAGGATCAGGAGGAGGAATCCGGTGGATCCGAGCAGGAGAAGTTCCCCAGCAGGCAGGAGAGCAGACTCCAGCTGTGGCTGTCACCTGGAGCAGCTCCGACCTTCTCGCCTGGATTTATTTTATTTTCCCTTTTTTTTATTATTTTATTTTCCCACCTCTTTTTGTTCTGTTTTATTTTTAGGCTCGGTCTCTGCCTGAGCTGCTGAGACAGCTCTGGAGCCACAGGATTGATGGAGAGGCGCTGAGAGGTACCAGGGGTGATGCTCAGGGGGTGGCAGAGGTGACACAGGGGACAGGTGGCACTGCCAGGGCAGCTCCACTCTCTGGGATTATCCCTAAATCCAGGGAGAACATTTTGGGGCT
>NW_015379804.1:0-948 GCF_001522545.3 Parus major
TGGGGTCATTCCAGGGATCCAAAAATTCGGGAATTTTAGAATTTCAGGGATCCAAAATTCTGGGATTTGGGGTCATTCCATGGATCAAAAATTCCGGGATTTGGGGTCATTCCATGGATCAAAAAATTCGGGAATTGGGGTAAATCCTTGGATCCAAAATTCCGGGATTTGGGGCCATTCCAGGGACCCAAAATTCCGGGATTTGGGATCAGGGACCGGGATTTGGGATTGGAATTTGGGATCTGGGACCGGAACCGGGATTTGGGATCAGAGCCGAGATTTGGGATCGGGATTTGGGATCAGGATCAGGATTTGGGATCAGGATCAAGACCGGGATTTGGGATCAGAGCTGGGATTTGGGATCAGAGCCGGGATTTGGGATCAGGATCGGGATTCGGGATCGGGATCAGGACCAGGATTTGGGATCAGGATCAAGACCAGGATTTGGGATCAGGATCAGGATTCGGGATCAGGATCAAGACCAGGATTCGGGATCAGGATTGGGATTCGGGATCAGGATCAAGACCGGGATTTGGGATCAGAGCCGGGATTTGGGATCGGGGCCAGGATTCGGGATAGGGATCAGGACCAGGATTTGGGATCAGGACCAGGATTTGGGATCAGGATCGGGATTTGGGATCAAGACCGGGATTCGGGATCAGGATCGGGATTTGGGATCGGGGCCAGGATCCGGATCCCGGGATTTGGGATCAGGATTTGGGATCAGGACCAGGATTTGGGATCGGGATCGGGATTTGAGATCGGGATCAAGACCCGGATTCAGGACCAGAACCGGGATTTGGGATCGGGATTCGGGATCGGCACCAGAATTCGGGATCGGGATTTGGGATCAGGACCGGAATTTGGGATCAGGACCGGAATTTGGGATCAGGACCGGGATTTGGGATCAAGACCGGGATTTGGGATCAAGACCGGGATTCGGGATTC
>NW_015379804.1:3791-4654 GCF_001522545.3 Parus major
GTGGCCAAAAGGGGGCGGGGTCACGTGGCTGCCCCTCCCCCCGGGGGTTTAATGAGGGCGGATTATGCAAATGAGGATTAATTAATGAAGAAGTGGAGAGGTGGGGGAGGGGTTGAAATCCTTCCCCTCCCCCACTCCGGGCTCTGCTTTAATGATTGTTAATTAGTTAATAATTATTGGTTGATTAGTAATCGATTAATTGCTTTGTTAATGGTTGGGTTAATTAGGGGTTAGGTTAATTAGGGGTTGGGTTAATTAGGGGTTGGGTTAATTAGAGGAGGAGAAATTAAAAATCAGGGAAAGTTTATTTTGTTTAATCCGCCTTCACCAATTATTTAAGAGTTATTAATTGATTATCTGAGAATTATTAATTGATTGAGGATGATTGATTGATTGATTGATTGATTATTTGAGAACGATTAATGAGTTATTAATTAATAACGGTTTCAAGGGTTAACCAGGGGTTGGTTAATTAAAAGGGGGGGAAACTTGGTGTTGCTTAATAATTATTAATTGTTTAATAGTCATTAATAACTCATTGATATTTACTAATGGCTGCTTAATATTTATTGATAAGTCTGATATTTATTAATAATTCCTTAATATTTGCCAATGACATTTTAATATTAATTATTAACGGTTTGATATTTGCTAATAACACTTTAATATTAATTAATAACTCTTTAATATTAATTACTAAGCTCTTTAATATTAATTAATTTATTGGTCTGCAATTAATTGTTGTTTGCTGGGTTAATTAGGGGTCGGTTTCTCCCGTATTCGGGGTGTCCCCTATAGGATCCATCCCCTATAGGATTTATCCCATATTTGGGGTGTCCCCTATAGGATCCGTCCCCTATAGA
>NW_015379805.1:0-627 GCF_001522545.3 Parus major
AGTGACACCCCCCACCCCCCGTCCAAGACGAGGAGACCCCGACACCGTCATTAATTCATGAACGAGCCCCAGGGGGGACACAATGTCCCCTTGGCCACCCCACCCCAAAAACACGACCCTGAGCAGCACCAGGTGTGGGACGAGGTTTCATTTGGGGGGTGAGGAGCAGGAGAAGGTGGAGAGGGGACAGAGGGGGACAATGGGACAGTGGTGGGGGGCGGTGGCCATCAGCTGCTCTCCACGTCGGGGTCTGGAGGAGGAAGCGTTGGAGATGGTGGACAAGGAGGATCCAGGTGTCCCCCAACCCCACCCAAAGGTGTTCCAGGTGTCCCCACCCCAGGGTGTCCCAGGTGTACCCAAATCCCACCCCAGAATGTCCCAGGATGTCCCAGGTGCCCCCCATCCCCACTCCAGGGTCTCCCACGTGTCCCAGGTGTCCCCCATCCAAACCCCAGGTGTCCCAGGATGTCCCAGATGTCCCCACCCCAGGAGGTCCCTGGTGTCCCCACCCCAGGTGTCCCCACCCCAGAATGTCCCAGATGTCCCAGGTGTTCCCCATCTCCACTCCAGGGTGTCCCAGGTGTCCCAGGTGTCCCCCATCCAAACCCCAGGTGTCCCAGGTGTCCC
>NW_015379805.1:3428-4963 GCF_001522545.3 Parus major
CATGGGGACATGGAGGACACCAGGGGAATGACATGAGAACATGGAGGTGCCACCATGGAGGACACCGTGAGGATGACAGGGGACATGGAGAGGCCACCACAGGGTGATGACACATGGACATGGAGGTGCCACCAGGGAGGTGCCACCATGGAGGTGCCACCATGGGGTGATGACACAGGGACATGGAGGGGCCACCATGGAGTGATGACATGGGGACATGGAGGTTCCACCATGGAGGCCACCATGGGGTGGTGACACAGGGACATGGAGGGGCCACCATGGAGGCCACCATGGGGTGGTGACAGAGGACATGGAGGGGTCACCATGAGGACGACACGAGGACAGGCAGAGGCCACCACAGAGGCCACCATGGGGTGGTGACACAGGGACATGGAGGTGCCACCAAGGAGATGACACAAGGACATGGAGGTGCCACCATGAGGAACAACACGAGGACATGGAGGGGCCACCATGGAGGGGCCACCATGGACATGACATGGGGACATAGAGGGGCCACCATGAGGATGACACAAGGACATGGAGGGGCCACCATGGAGGACACCATGAGGATGACAGGGGACATGGAGGTGCCACCATGGACATGACATGGGGACATGGAGGGGCCACCATGGAGATGACACAAGGACATGAAGGTGCCACCATGGAGATGCAACCATGGAGGTGCCACCATGAGGATGCTATGGGGACATGGAGGGGCCACCATGGAGGCCACCATGGGGTGGTGACACAGGGACATGGAGGTGCCACCAAGGAGATGACACAAGGACATGGAGGGGCCACCATGGAGGACACCATGGACATGACATGGGGACACAGAGGTGTCACCATGGACATGACATGTGGACATGGAGGTGCCACCATGAGGACGACAGCAGGAGATGGAGGGGCCACCATGAGGACACCATGGGGTGGTGACACAGGGACATGGGGGGGCCACCAAGGAGATGACACAGGGACATGGAGGTGCCACCATGGAAGCCACCATGGACATGACATGGGGACACAGAGGTGTCACCATGGACATGACATGGGGACATGGAGGGGCCACCATGAGGACGACAGCAGGAGATGGAGGGGCCACCATGAGGACACCATGGGGTGGTGACACAGGGACATGGAGGTGCCACCATGGACATGACATGGGGACATGGAGGACACCAAGGTGATGACACGAGGACGTGGAGGTGCCACCATGGAGGCCACCATGAGGATGACACAAGGACATGGCAGGGCCACCACAGAGGCCACCATGGGGCCACGAGGACACGGAGGACAACGTCCTGGGGGGTCCTGGGAAGGTCTCCAGGTGTCCCCCATGTCCCCCAAAGGTGTCCCCAGGTGTCACCAGCTGTGTTTCTGTCCCTGCCAGGTGTCCCCAGATGTCCCCATGTCCACCCAGATGTCCCCAGGTGTTTCCAAGTGTCCCCAGGTGTGTTTCTGTCCCCACCAGGTGTTCCCAGGTGTCCCCAGGTATGCCCAGATGTCTCCAGATGTCCCCATGTCCCCCCAGGTGT
>NW_015379806.1:0-361 GCF_001522545.3 Parus major
TTCCTTATATGGGCAAAGGGGCGTGGCCTGGAGGCATCAATGGGGGTGGGGCTTATGCAGCGCTCATTTCCTTATATGGGCAAAGGGGCGTGGCCTGGAGGAATCAATGGGGGCGTGGCTTATGCAGCGCCCCCTTCCTTATATGGGAAAAGGGGCGTGGCCTTCTCTGACCACGCCCCCTTCCCCTCCCCCACAGCCCGTGGTGATTTATCAGACAGCTCTGCCCGCCCAGGGGGCGGGGCCAGCCGAGGCCACGCCCCTCGAGACGAAATAAAGACCAATCACAGCTGAGCGTGGATTTGGAGCGTCTGATTGGCTGAGATGGGGGGTGACGTCATTGGAGGGGAAATGGCGGGAAAAA
>NW_015379806.1:2821-3061 GCF_001522545.3 Parus major
GTGGTGGCCCAGGGGACACTCCGGGTGGCATTGTCCCCATGGAGGCGCCACACCTGTCCCCATGTCCCCATAAAGGTGCCACCCGTGTCCCCATGAAGGTGACACCAATGGTGGCATTGTCCCCAAGAGGTGCCACCCCTGTCCCCATGGAAGTGCCACACCTGGTGGCATTGTCCTCATGAAAGTGCCACACCTGTTGTCCCTGTGAGGTGCCACCCTTGTCCCCAAGGAGGTGCCACC
>NW_015379806.1:4352-4676 GCF_001522545.3 Parus major
GTGCCACACCTGGTGGCATTGTCCCCACAGAGGTGCCACCACCGCTGTCCCCGTGTCCCCTCAGGTGCCACCGTGCCCGACTCTCCGCCGTGTCCCCCGGGCCAGCGGGCTCTCGGGGACGCCGCGGGTGTCACCTGCGTCCCCGAGGGTGACGAGGACAGGATCATCGGGGGGTACCCGTGTGTCCCCATGTCCCAACCCTGGCAGGTGCTGCTCTACGGCTCCCTGCGCTGCGGCGGCGTCCTGGTGCGGCCACAGTGGGTGCTGACCGCTGCCCACTGCAACCAGAGGTGACACTGGGGACACCCTGGGGACATCCTGGGG
>NW_015379807.1:0-212 GCF_001522545.3 Parus major
ATCCCATCCCATCCCATCCCATGGATCCCAGACTGGTTTGGGTTGGGAGGGACCTCAAATCCCCCCCAGTGCCACCCCTGGATGTGCAGGGACACCTCCCACTGTCCCAGGCTGTTCCAGCCCCAATGTCCCCTTGGGAATTTCCTGGGATCCAGGGGCAGCCCCAGCTGTGCCAGGGCCTCACCTCCCAGGGAGGAGCTCTTTCCCAGTCC
>NW_015379807.1:4062-5186 GCF_001522545.3 Parus major
TTGCCGTGATCCCAGTTAATTCAGGGATGGAAGGAGCTTTACTCCCTGTCCTGAGCACGGCGGCTGCTGGGGCAGCGTTTGCTGCTTCTGCTGCTGCTGCTGCTGCTGCTGTCCCTGCTGTCCCTTCTGTCCCTGCTGCTTCTGCTGCTGCTTCTTCTTCTGCTGCTGCTGCTTCTGCTGCTTCTGCTGCTTCTGCTGCTTCTTCTGCTGCTGCTTCTTCTTCTTCTGCTGCTGCTTCTTCTTCTTCTGCTGCTGCTTCTGCTGCTTCTGCTGCTTCTGCTGCTTCTTCTGCTGCTGCTTCTTCTTCTTCTGCTGCTGCTTCTTCTTCTTCTTCTGCTGCTTCTGCTGCTTCTGCTGCTTCTTCTGCTGCTGCTTCTTCTTCTTCTGCTGCTGCTGCTTCTTCTTCTGCTGCTGCTGCTGCTTCTTCTTCTTCTGCTGCTGCTTCTTCTTCTTCTGCTGCTGCTGCTGCTTCTTCTTCTTCTGCTGCTGCTGCTGCTTCTTCTTCTGCTGCTGCTGCTTCTGCTGCTTCTGCTGCTCCTCCTGCTGCTTCTTCTTCTTCTGCTGCTGCTGCTGCTGCTTCTTCTGCTGCTTCTGCTCCTGCTGCTGCTGCTGCTGTCCCTGCTGTCCCTTCTGTCCCTGCTGTCCCTGCTGCTTCTGCTGCTGCTGCTGCTTCTGCTGCTGCTTCTTCTTCTTCTGCTGCTTCTGCTGCTGCTTCTGGTGCTGTCCCTGCTGCTGCTGCTGCTTCTTCTGCTGCTTCTGCTTCTGCTTCTGCTGCTGCTTCTGCTGCTCCTGCTGCTGCTGCTGCTGTCCCTGCTGTCCCTTCTGTCCCTGCTGCTTCTGGTGCTTCTGCTGCTGCTGCTGCTTCTTCTTCTTCTTCTTCCTCTTCTTCTTCTTCTTCTTCCTCTTCTTCTTCTTCTTCTTCTTCTGCTGCTGCTGCTGCTCCTGTCCCTGCTGTCCCTGCTGCTGCTGTCCCTGCTGTCCCAGGGCTCTGTCCCTGCTGTCCCCACTGTCCCTGCTGTCCCTGTCCCTGCTGTCCCCCCATGCACCAGCCCTCTCCTCTCACAGGGGCACATTTTACCATGCAGGAAATTGGGTATTTCTCACCGGCCTGGCTCGGCAGACAA
>NW_015379808.1:0-974 GCF_001522545.3 Parus major
CGGACACACAGCCGGACAGACAGCCGGACATAGAGACAGTCGGACAGACATAGAGACAGACAGCTGGACACACAGACAGGCGGACAGACACAGGCGGACAGACAGCCGGACATAGAGACAGACGGACAGACATAGAGACAGACAGCTGGACACACAGACAGGCGGACAGACACAGGCGGACAGACAGCCGGACATAGAGACAGACGGACAGACAGACACAGCCAGACACACAGCCGGACACACAGCCGGACAGCCGGACAGACAGCCGGACATAGAGACAGTCGGACAGACAGCCAGACATAGAGACAGACAGCTGGACACACAGACAGCCGGACACACAGACGGACAGACAGCTGGACACACACACAGCCGGACACACAGCCAGGCGGACACACAGACAGCCGGACATAGAGACAGCCGGACAGACGGACAGACAGCTGGACACACACACAGGCGGACAGACGGACGGACAGACAGACGGACATAGAGACAGACGGACAGACAGCCGGATAGACACACAGCCGGACACACAGCCGGACACACAGACAGACAGACGGACACACAGCCGGACACAGACACAGCCGGACAGACAGACAGACAGACAGACAGCTGGACAGACAGCTGGACAGACAGACAGTCGGACACACAGCCGGACAGACAGCCGGACAGACAGACAGACAGACAGACAGACAGCTGGACACACAGACAGCCGGACACACAGCCGGACAGACAGACACAGCCGGACAGACAGACAGGAGGACAGACAGACAGCTGGACACACACACAGCCGGACAGACAGACAGCTGGACATAGACACAGACAGCCGGACAGACAGCCGGACACGCACACAGCCGGACACACAGACAGCTGGACAGACACACAGCCAGACAGACAGACACAGCCGGACACAGAGACAGCCGGACACAGAGACAGCCGGGGGACACGGGGACACTTGACCTACAGCCAGACACACA
>NW_015379808.1:3104-4298 GCF_001522545.3 Parus major
CCTTGGGGTGTCCTTGAGGTGTCCCCGAGGTGTCCCCGAGATGTCCCTGAGATGTTCCTGAGATGTTCCTGAGATGTCCCTGAGATGTCCCTCCTGTTCCTGAGGTGTTCCTGAGGTGTTCCTCATGTTCCTGAGATGTTCCTGAGATGTCCCTGAGATGTCCCTCCTGTTCCTGAGGTGTCCCTGAGGTGTCCCCCATGTCCCTGAGATGTTCCTGAGATGTTCCTCATGTTCCTGAGGTGTTCCTGAGGTGTTCCTCATTTCCCTGAGATGTTCCTGAGATGTCCCTGAGATGTCCCTCATGTCCCTGAGATGTCCCTGAGATGTCCCTCATGTTCCTGAGGTGTCCCTGAGGTGTCCCCAAGGTGTTCCTCATGTTCCTGAGATGTCCCTGAGATGTCCCCGAGGTGTTCCTGACGTGTCCCTGAGATGTTCCTCATGTCCCTGAGGTGTCCCCAAGGTGTTCCTCATGTTCCTGAGATGTTCCTCATGTCCCTGAGATGTCCCCGAGGTGTTCCTGAGGTGTTCCTGAGATGTTTCTCGTGTTCCTGAGGTGTCCCCGAGGTGTTCCTCATGTCCCTGAGGTGTCCCTGAGGTGTCCCCAAGGTGTTCCTCATGTCCCTGAGATGTTCCTGGGATGTTCCTCATGTCCCTGAGGTGTCCCTGAGATGTTCCTGAGATGTTCCTGAGATGTTCCTGAGGTGTCCCCACCATGTCCCCACCATGTTCCCGTCCCCCCAGGCCTTCAACCGCGCCCACTGCATCGGCCAGGGTGTTCCTCATGTCCCTGAGATGTCCCTGAGATGTTCCTCGTGTCCCTGAGGTGTCCCTGAGGTGTCCCCAAGGTGTTCCTCATGTTCCTGAGATGCTCCTGAGATGTCCCCCGTGTCCCTGAGATGTCCCTGAGATGTTCCTCATGTTCCTGAGATGTTCCTCATGTCTCTGAGATGTTCCTGGGATGTTCCTCATGTCCCTGAGGTGTCCCTGAGATGTTCCTGAGATGTCCCTGAGATGTCCCCCATGTCCCTGAGATGTTCCTGAGATGTCCCTGAGATGTTCTTCATGTCTCTGAGATGTTCCTGAGCTGTCCCCACCATGTCCCCGTGATGTCCCCGTCCCCCCAGGCCTTCAGCCGCGCCCACCGCATCGGCCAGGGTGTCCCTCATGTCCCTGAGATGTCCCCGAGATGTTCCT
>NW_015379809.1:0-1061 GCF_001522545.3 Parus major
TAGGATCCCCAGGTGCTCTATAGGATCCCCAGGTGTTCTATAGGTGTTCTATAGGATCCCCAGGTGTTCTATAGGATCCCCAGGTGCTCTATAGGTGCTCTATAGGATCCCCAGGTGCTCTATAGGGTCCCCCAGGTGTCCCCCAGGTGCTCTATAGGATCCCCAGGTGTTCTATAGGGTCCCCCAGGTGCTCTATAGGATCCCCCAGGTGTCCCCCAGGTGTTCCATAGGATCCCCAGGTGTCCCCAGGTGCTCTATAGATGTTCTATAGGATCCCCAGGTGCTCTATAGGATCCCCAGGTGTTCTGCAGGTGTTCTATAGGGTCCCCCAGGTGTTCTGTAGGTGTTCTATAGGATCCCCAGGTGCTCTATAGGTGTTCTATAGGGTCCCCCAGGTGCTCTATAGGATCCCCAGGTGCTCTATAGGGTCCCCCAGGTGTTCTATAGGTGTTCTATAGGGTCCCCCGGGTGCTCTATAGGTGCTCTATAGGATCCCCAGGTGTTCTATAGGGTCCCCCAGGTGCTCTATAGGGTCCCCCAGGTGTTCTATAGGGTCCCCCAGGTGTTCTATAGGATCCCCAGGTGCTCTATAGGTGTTCTATAGGATCCCCAGGTGCTCTATAGGGTCCCCCGGGTGTTCCATAGGTGTTCTATAGGTGCTCTATAGATGTTCTATAGGGTCCCCCAGGTGTTCTATAGGGTCCCCCAGGTGTCCCCAGGTGTCCCCAGGTGTTCTATAGGGTCCCCAGGTGTCCCCAGGTGTTCTATAGGGTCCCCCAGGTGTCCCCAGGTGTTCTATAGGGTCCCCAGGTGTTCCATAGGCGCTCACCTGTTTGCCCAGCAGCACCAGGTGTGGCTGCAGGCGCCCGGCCAGCGCCGCCAGCGCCGTGGCCACCTCACGGGGCCCCACGGCCACCCCCTCCCCCACCTCGGCCAGCACCGCCCGGTCAGCGCCCACGGCCAGGGCCGTGCGCAGGGACTCCTGCGGGGAGGAAAGGGTTAAATCTGACTGAAAATACCCCAAAACTGACTGAAAATACCCCAAAAACTGCCCCAAAAAC
>NW_015379809.1:3438-4619 GCF_001522545.3 Parus major
GTCCCCAGGTGTGTTCCAGGTGTGTTTTCAGTGTCCCCAGGTGTGTTTTCAGTGTCCCCAGGTGTCCCCAGGTGTGTTTTTGATGTCCCCAGGTGTGTTCTGGATGTCCCCAGGTGTGTTCCAGGTGTGTTTTTGGAGTCCCCAGGTGTGTTTTTGATGTTCCAGGTGTGTCCAGGTGTATTTTTGGTGTCCCCAGGTGTATCCCAGGTGTATCCCAGGTGAATCTCAGGTGTGTTTTAGATGTCCCCAGGTGTCCCCAGGTGTCCCCAGGTGTCCCCAGGTGTGTTTTTGGCTCACCTGGCTGGCCTTTATCCCCACGCTGGCCGCGATCACCTCGCAGGCGGCCCCAGGTGTATCCCAGGTGTGTCTGTGTGTGTCTCAGGTGTATCCAGGTGTGTTCTAGGTGTCCCCAGGTGTCCCCAGGTGTGTCTCAGGTGTCCCCAGGTGTGTTCTGGGTGTTCCCAGGTGTGTTTTGGGTGTCCCCAGGTGTGTCTGTGTGTGTCCCCAGGTGTCCCCAGGTGTGTCCCCAGGTGTCCCCAGGTGTCCCCAGGTGTGTCCCAGGTGTCCCCAGGTGTGTTTTTGATGTCCCCAGGTGTCCCCAGGTGTCCCCAGGTGTGTTTTGGGTGTCCCCAGGTGTGTTTTTGATGTCCCCAGGTGTGTCCCAGGTGTCCCCAGGTGTCCCCAGGTGTGTTCTGGGTGTTCCCAGGTGTGTTTTGGGTGTCCCCAGGTGTCCCCAGGTGTCCCCAGGTGTGTTTTGGGTGTCCCCAGGTGTGTCCCAGGTGTGTTTTTGATGTCCCCAGGTGTCCCCAGGTGTCCCCAGGTGTCCCCAGGTGTCCCCAGGTGTGTCCAGGTGTCCCCAGGTGTGTTTTTGATGTCCCCAGGTGTGTCCAGGTGTGGTTTTGGCTCACCTGGCTGGCCTTTGTCCCCACGCTGGCCGCGATCACCTCGCAGGCGGCCCCAGGTGTGTCTGTGTGTGTCCCCAGGTGTCCCCAGGTGTGTCTGTGTGTATCTCAGGTGTCCCCAGGTGTCCCCAGGTGTCCCCAGGTGTGTACCAGGTGTGTTTTTGATGTCCCCAGGTGTGTCCAGGTGTGTTTTTGGCTCACCTGGCTGGCCTTTGTCCCCACGCTGGCCGCGATCACCTCGCAGGCGGCCCCAGGTGTGTCTGTGTGTGTCTCAGGTGT
>NW_015379810.1:0-772 GCF_001522545.3 Parus major
AAGGGACAGGGACAGGGATGGGACAGGGACACGGACAGGGAGGGGACAGGGACAGGGACAGGACAGGGATGGGGCCAAGGATGGGGACAAGAATGGGGTTGAGGACAAGGACAGAGGACAAGGGAGTGGGACAGTGGGAATGGGGGACAGGGGACAAGGATGGGGACAAGGTTGGGGACAATGACAGGACAAGGCTGGGGACAAGAACAGGGGACAGGGACAGGGACAGGGGACAACGGGGTTGATGACAAGGACAGGGGAGTGGGACAGTGGGAATGGGGGACAGGGGACAAGGATGGGGACAAGAACAAGGGACAAGAATGGGGACAAGAATGGGGGGACAAGAACGGGGACAAAAACAGGGACAAGGTTGGTGACAAGAACAGGGGACAAGGATGGGGACAAGAACAGGGGACAAGAACAGGGGGACAAGGATGGGGACAAGAGCAGGGGGACAAGGATAGGCACAAGAACAGGGAACGGAACAAGAATGGGGACAAGAATGGTGACAAGAACAGGGGACAAGAACAAGGGACAAGAACAGGGGGACAAGGACGGGGGACAAGAATGGGGACAAGGATGGTGACAAGAACAGGGGACAAGGATGGGGACAAGGTTGGGGACAAGAACAGGGGACAAGAACGGGGACAAGGACAGGGACAAGAATGGGGAGACAAGAATGGTGACAAGAACAGGTGACAAAAACAGCGACAAGAACAGACACCAAGACCCTCAGACAAGCCCAGCAGAGACACCCTGAGGGCCACCAAAC
>NW_015379810.1:1402-2600 GCF_001522545.3 Parus major
CTCCTCACCCTCTTGGTGAGCTGCGTGTCCATCATGAAGTTGTGGACGTGTTTCTCGGCTTTGGTCAGCTCCAGTTTCCTGGCCACCACGGCCACCACCAGCGCGGTGCAGCCGGCGCCCTGCGGGGACAGCTTTGCCACCTTCATTTGCATATCATTTGCATATCGTTTGCATATCATTTGCATATTTATTTAATTGGGGTGAACGAAATAACCCAGCCCAGGAAATTCCCAGATTCCTTCTCAATCTGGAAATTAAAATAATTCTTTTTTTCCTGTGCAATGCTCGGCGCTGGTTTATTCCTAGAATTCATTCATATTCTGCTTTTTTTTTTAATTATAAATTGACCAATTAATTAATATTCTCCTTTTTTAATTATAAATTGACCAATTAATTCATATTCTGCTTTTTTTAAATTATAAATTGACCAATTAATTCATATTCTCCTTTTTTTTAAATTATAAATTGACCAATTAATTCATATTCTCCTTTTTTTTTAATTATAAATTGACCAATTAATTCATATTCTGCTTTTTTAATTATAAATTGACCAATTAATTCATATTCTGCTTTTTTTTAATTATAAATTGACCAAATAATTAATATTCTGCTTTTTTTAAATTATAAATTGACCAATTAATTAATATTCTGCTTTTTTAAATTATAAATTGACAAATTAATTCATATTCTCCTTTTTTTAATTATAAATTGACCAATTAATATTCTGCTCTTTTTTAAAATTATAAATTAATTAATATTCTGGGTTTTTTTAAAAAAAACATATCTAAATTGACCAATTAATTCATATTCTGCTTATTTTTTTTGAATTATAAATTGACCAGGAAGAGAAAATATAATGTCCCCACGCCATGTCCCCTTGTGGTGTCCCCACACCTGTCCCCACACCTGTCCCCGCACAGTGTCCCCACACCAATGTCCCCTCACAGTGTCCCCATGCTGTCCCCGTGCCTGTCCCCTCATGGTGTCCCCTCACGGTGTCCCCACACCGATGTCCCCTCGTGGTGTCCCTGTGCCTGTCCCCATGCAGTGTCCCCACACCATGTCCCCTCACACTGTCCCCACACCGATGTCCTGCCCCGTGGCGTCCCCACGCTGTCCCCACGCTGTCCCCACACCGATGTCCCTTCACAGTGTCCCCATGCTGTCCCCGTGCCTGTCCCCTCATGGTGTCCCCTCA
>NW_015379811.1:0-995 GCF_001522545.3 Parus major
TGAGTGTGCGATGTGTTCACATCTGACCCCTGCACATGCGTGTGTTTGTGTGTGAGTGTGCAACGCACGTGTGTTCACATCTGACCCCTGCACACACGTGTGTGAGTGTGTGAGTGTGTAATGTGTTCACGTGTGTGACCCCTGCACACGCGTGTGTTTGTGTGAGTGTGCGATGTGCGTGTGTTCACGTGTGTGACCCCTGCACATGCGTGTGTTTGTGTGTGTGAGTGTGCAATGTGTGTGTATTCACGTCTGACCCCTGCACACGCGTGTGTGTTCATTCGGGTGTGAGTGTGCAGTGTGTTCATGTGTGTGACCCCTTCACACGCGTGTGTTTGTGTGAGTGTGCAACGCACGTGTGTTCACATCTGACCCCTGCACACGCGTGTGTTTGTGTGTGTGAGTGTGCAATGTGTGTGTATTCACGTCTGACCCCTGCACACGCGTGTGTGAGTGTGTGAGTGTGCAATGTGTTCACGTGTGTGACCCCTGCACACGCGTGTGTTTGTGTGTGAGTGTGCAATGTGCGTGTGTTCACGTGTGTGACCCTTGCACACGCGTGTGTTTGTGTGTTCACACATGACCCTGTGCACACACGTGTGTCTGTGTTCGTGTGCATGCGTGGGGATGAGTGTGCAAGGGTGAGCCCAGCGCGTGTGCAAGGCCCAGAAGGGGATGTGTGTGTGTGTCAATGCGTGTGTGTGTGTGTGTTCACACGTGTGTGTGTGTGTGTGTGTTCACACGTGTGTGTGTGTGTGTGTTCACACGTGTGTGTGTGTGTGTGTTCACACGTGACCCTGTGCGCACACACGCGTGTCCGTGCCCGTGTTCGTGTGCATGCGTGGGGATGAGTGTGCAAGGGGGAGCCCAGCGCGTGTGCAAGGCCCAGAAGGGGATGTGTGTGTGTGTCAATGCGTGTGTGTGTGTGTGTTCACACATGTGTGTGTGTGTGTGTGTGTGTGTGTGTTCACACGTGTGTGTGTGTGTGTGTGTGT
>NW_015379811.1:2277-3525 GCF_001522545.3 Parus major
AGGACAACGCCGCCTTCTGTGGGGTTCCCGAGGGGGTCCCCACGGGGGTCCCCACCGAGGCCAAACCCCCTCCCCCACCCCTGCAAGCCCCCAAACGCCGCCCGTGGGGGGCCGGGGGGGGGTCGGTGGCCCGGAAGCGCCAACGCTACGTGGAGAAGGACGGGAAGTGCAACGTCCAGCACGGCAACGTGCGCGAGACCTACCGCTACCTGACCGACATCTTCACCACCCTGGTGGACCTCAAGTGGCGCTTCAGCCTCCTCATCTTCATCCTGGCCTACGCCCTCACCTGGCTCTTCTTTGGCCTCATCTGGTGGGTCATCGCCTACAGCCGCGGCGACCTGGAGCACCTGGGCGACCACAGCTGGACGCCGTGCGTCAACAACCTCAACGGCTTCGTGTCCGCCTTCCTCTTCTCCATCGAGACCGAGACCACCATCGGCTACGGCCACCGCGTCATCACGGACACGTGTCCCGAGGGCATCGTGCTGCTGCTGCTGCAGGCCATCCTGGGCTCCATGGTCAACGCCTTCATGGTGGGCTGCATGTTCGTCAAGATCTCGCAGCCCAACAAGCGCGCCGAGACCTTGGTGTTCTCCTCGCACGCCGTGGTCTCGCTGCGCGACGACCGCCTCTGCCTGATGTTCCGCGTGGGCGACCTGCGCGACTCGCACATCGTGGAGGCCTCCATCCGCGCCAAGCTCATCCAGTCCAAGCAGACGCAGGAGGGCGAGTTCATCCCGCTGGACCAGACCGACCTGAGCGTGGGCTTCGAGACGGGTGACGATCGGCTCTTCCTGGTGTCGCCGCTCATCATCAGCCATGAGATCGACGAGCGCAGCCCCTTCTGGGACGTGTCGCGGGGGCAGCTGGAGAGGGACGACTTTGAGATCGTCGTCATCCTCGAGGGCATGGTGGAGGCCACAGGTAAACGGGGAGGGGGTGTCTCGGTGCTGTGAGGGACATCTCATCATCTTTGGGGGGATGCATTATGTTCTTGGGACACGTCATCTTCGTGGGGACACATCTGTAAGGACACATCATCACTGTGGGACACATCCATGGGGACACCTCCATGAGGATGCATCATCTTCATGGAGACATCTCGTCTCCATGGGGACGTCATCTTCTTGGGACTCATCACCATCGCGGGGACACCTCCATGGGGACACATCATCTCCATGGGGACACTTCATCTCTGTAGGACACATCCATGGGGACACCTCCATGAGGACACATCATCTCCAT
>NW_015379811.1:5031-6432 GCF_001522545.3 Parus major
CTCTGCTGGGAGCTTCACAGCCCCCTCTACCAGATGTGGGGTCCCCCCATACCCAGCCCAGACCCCCCAGGAGAGCTCGGGTTGCTCCGCGCCCGGGGGGCTTCAGGTTTTGGGGTGTCCCATATGCCCAAGGTGCAGCTCAGATCCCCAATTGCCAGATTTGGGGTCCTCCATGCTCTGAGTGCTTCACTTTTTGGGGTGTCCTCTCTCTGGGTGCTTCACTTTTTGGGGTGTCCTCTCTCTGGGTGCTTCACTTTTTGGGGTGTCCTCTCTCTGGGTGCTTCACTTTTTGGGGTGTCCCTCTTGCCCTGGTCCCCGCGCCCCCCCAGGGATGACGTGCCAGGTGTGCCACTCGCACCTGGGGACAAGGTGCACCCCCAAAGGCTTGGGGGGCTTCAGGGGTACCCCAAACCCTGAGGGTTTCACAGACCCCTCCTACCAGATTTGGGGTCCTCCATGTCCTGGATTCTTCAGGTATCAGGCTCTGAGTG
Organism: Parus major; assembly: GCF_001522545.3. Taxonomy (NCBI): domain Eukaryota; kingdom Metazoa; phylum Chordata; class Aves; order Passeriformes; family Paridae; genus Parus; species Parus major. Next base: position 5,523 of record NW_015379811.1, read on the forward strand.
ATTCGGGTATTGGGGTGCCCCTCACCCCTCCCATCTGGGGACACCCCTGACCCCCCGCGTCCCCCCAGGGATGACGTGCCAGGCTCGCAGCTCGTACCTGGCGGACGAGGTGTTGTGGGGTCACCGCTTCACGCCGCTGCTCAGCCTCGAGGAGGGCTTCTACGAGGTGGACTACGGTGGCTTCCACCACACCGTGCCCGTGCCCACCCCGGCCTGCAGCGCCCGCCAGCTCGCCGCCGCCGCCGCCCGCCGCGATGCCCACCTCTACTGGTCCATCCCCAGCCGCCTGGACGAGGCGGCGGCGGCGGGGGAAGAGGGGGACCCCGAAATGTCCCCCCGCGAAAGCAACGGGACCTTGGCCAGCCCCGAGTCGCGGTGATGCCACCAAGATCCGGGTGTGTGGAATAGAAATTCCGCTCCCCTCCCCGCCCGTGGTGGTGGTGGTGGGTTTGGGGGTGTCCCCTGGGTTTTTTGGGGTGTCCCTTGGGCTCGGGGGGAAAAGGGGACCTCAAAATCTCTCAGAAGAGCAACGACCATCCCCGAGTTGTGGTGATGCCTCCAAAATCTGGGTATATGTAATAAAAATCCCTCCCCGCCCCGTTCTAATGGTGGTGGTGGGTTCGGGGTGTCCCTGGGTCTGTGGGGGCGAGGAGGACCCCAAAACCTCTCAGGAGAGCAACGGGACCTTGGCCAGCCCCGAGTGGGAGTGATGGTTCCAAAACATGAACCTATGTAATAAATATCCCCCCGCTTATGATGGTGGTGGTGGTTTTGGGGTGTGAGTGGCGGTTTTGGGGTGTCCCTGGGTTTGTGGGGCGATGGGGACCCCAAAATTCCTGGAGAGAGCAGCAGGACCTCGGCCAGCCCCAGCAGGCACCAAAATGTGGTTGTGTTGAATTAAAAAAAAAAA
>NW_015379812.1:0-3326 GCF_001522545.3 Parus major
ATGGGAAGAACAAAGGGGGGAAATCGGGATCATCCGGGAATTGTGAGGAAATCCGGGATGGGGGGAGGGGAAATCCCGGATTGGGGGATCCCAGGGAAGATCCCAGGCTGGATCCTGGGCTGGATCCCGGGCTGGATCCCGGGCTGGATCCCAGGGAGGATCCCAGGGAGGATCCCTGGGTAGGTCCTGATCCAGATCCCGGGGAAAATCCCAGGGTGGATCCCAGGGAAGATCCCGGGCTGGATCCCGGGCTGGATCCCAGGGAAGATCCCGGGCTGGATCCCAGGTTGGACCCCGGGGTGGATCCCAAGGCAGATCCCAGGGAAGGTTCTGGTCTGGATCCTGGTCTGGATCCCAGTGTAGATCCCAGTGTGGATCCCAGTGTGGATCCCACACCAGATCCCAGGCCAGATCCCAGACCAGAACCCAGCCCAGATCCCAGCGCAGATCTCACTGCAGATCCCTCTCCAGATCCCTGTTCCAGATCCCATTCTAGATCCCGTTCCGGATCCCCACTCCTGATCCCTCTCCAGACCCCACACCAGATCCCCGCTCCAGATCCCCACTGCCAATCCCGTTCCAGATCCTGCTCCAGATCCCAGACCAGATCCCCACTCCAGATCCCAGCCCAGATCCTGTTCCAGATCCCCCCACCAGATCCTGCTCCAGATCCGTCTCTAGATCCCCACTCCAGACCTCCACACCAGATCCCCTCCCCAGATCCCCACCCCAGATCCCGTTCCAGATCCCCTCTCCAGATCCCCTCTCCAGATCCTGTTCCAGATCCCCACTCCAGATCCCATTCCAGATCCCATTCCAGGTCCCCACTCCAGATCCTGTTCTAGATCCCATTTCCAGATCCCCTCTCCAGATCCCATTTCCAGATCCCCTCTCCAGATCCCATTTCCAGATCCCCTCTCCAGATCCTGTTCCAGATCCCCTCCCCAGATCCCACACCAGATCCCCACTCCAAGTACCATTCCAGATCCCCACTCCAGATCTGCACACCAGATCCCATTTCCAGATCCCCACACCAGATCCCCATTCCAGATCCCGTTCCAGATCCCATTTCCAGATCCCCACTCCAGATCCTGTTCCAGATCCCATTTCCAGATCTCCATTCCAGATCCCCACTCCAGATCCCCACTCCAGATCCCATTTCCAGATCCTGTTCCAGATCCCATTTCCAGATCCCCACTCCAGATCCCATTTCCAGATCCCAATTCCAGATCCCATTTCCAGATCCTGTTCCAGATCCCCTCCCCAGATCCCCACTCCAAATACCATTCCAGATCCCCACTCCAGATCCCATTTCCAGATCCCATTTCCAGATCTCCATTCCAGATCCCCACTCCAGATCCCCACTCCAGATCCCATTTCCAGATCCCATTTCCAGATCCCATTTCCAGATCCCATTTCCAGATCCCCACTCCAGATCCTGTTCCAGATCCCCTCCCCAGATCCCCACTCCAGATCCCCACTCCAGATCCCATTCCAGATCCCCTCCCCAGATCCCCACACCAGATNGGGTGGGGGAGGGGCAGTGTCCCAATGAAGGGAAAATGGGAAGAACAAAGGGGGGAAATCGGGATCATCCGGGAATTGTGAGGAAATCCGGGATGGGGGGAGGGGAAATCCCGGATTGGGGGATCCCAGGGAAGATCCCGGGCTGGATCCTGGGCTGGATCCCGGGCTGGATCCCGGGCTGGATCCCAGGGAGGATCCCAGGGAGGATCCCTGGGTAGGTCCTGGTCCAGATCCCGGGGAAAATCCCAGTGTGGATCCCAGGGAAGATCCCGGGCTGGATCCCAGGTTGGACCCCGGGGTGGATCCCAAGGCAGATCCCAGGGAAGGTTCTGGTCTGGATCCCGGTCTGGATCCCAGTGTGGATCCCAGTGTGGATCCCAGTGTGGATCCCACACCAGATCCCAGGCCAGATCCCAGACCAGATCTCAGTGCAGATCCCTCTCCAGATCCTGCTCCACATCCCCACTCCAGATCCCCACTCCCAATCCCATTCCAGATCCCTCTCCAGATCCTGTTCCAGATCCCATACGAGATCCCAGACCAGATGCCATTCCAGATCCTCGTTCCAGGTCCCTCTCTAGATCCCACTGCAGATCCCTCTCCAGATCCCCACTCCAGATCCCAGTCCAGATCCCTCTCCAGATCCCCACTCCAGATCCCCCATTCTGGATCCCATTTCCAGATCCCTGCTCCAGATCCCCACTCCCAATCCCCACACCTGATCCCCTCTCCAGATCCCCACACCAGATTCCGTTCCAGATCCCTCTCTAGATCCCCACTCCAGATCCCCACTCCAGATCCCCACTCCAAATCCCCACACCAGATCCCCACACCAGATCCCATTTCCAGATCCCCTCTCCAAATCCTGTTCCAGATCCCCACTCCAGATCCCATTCCAGATCCCATTCCGGGTCCCCACTCCAGATCCTGTTCCAGATCCCCCCACCAGATCCCCACTCCAAATACCACTCCAGATCCCCACTCCAGATCCCATTTCCAGATCCCATTTCCAGATCCCCACTCCAGATCCTGTTCCAGATCTCCATTCCAGATCCGCACACCAGATCCCCTCCCCAGATCCCCTCCCCAGATCCCCACTCCAGATCCCACACCAGATCCCCACTCCAAATAACATTCCAGATCCCCACTCCAGATCCCCACTCCAGATCCCCACTCCAGATCCCATTTCCAGATCCCATTTCCAGATCCCATTTCCAGATCCCATTTCCAGATCCTGTTCCAGATCCTGTTCCAGATCCTGTTCCAGATCCCATTCCCCAGATCCCCACTCCAAATAACATTCCAGATCCCCACTCCAGATCCCCACTCCAGACCCCATTTCCAGATCCTGTTCCAGATCCCATTTCCAGATCCCCACTCCAGATCCTGTTCCAGATCCCCTCCCCAGATCCCCACACCAGATCCCCACTCCAAATACCATTCCAGATCCCCACTCCAGATCCCCACTCCAGATCCCCACTCCAGATCCCCTCCCCAGATCCTGTTCCAGATCCCCTCCCTAGATCCCCACACCAGATCCCCACTCCAAATACTACTCCAGATCCCCACTCCAGATCCCATTTCCAGATCCTGTTCCAGATCCCATTTCCAGATCCCATTTCCAGATCCCCACTCCAGATCCTGTTCCAGATCCCCTCCCCAGATCCCCACACCAGATCCCCACTCCAGATCCCATTTCCAGATCTCCATTCCAGATCCCATTCCAGATCCCCACTCCAGATCCCATTTCCAGATCCCATTTCCAGATCCCATTTCCAGATCCGCACACCAGATCCCCA
>NW_015379812.1:5192-5943 GCF_001522545.3 Parus major
TGAGACTCAGAGATCCCGGGGATCCTGGGGAGATCCTGAATGAACCTGAACAAGTCTGGGGATCCCGGGGATCCTGACTGGGGAGACTGGGGAGATCCCGACTGGGGAGATCCCGACTGGGGAGATCCCGACTGGGGAGATCCCGACTGGGGAGATCCCGAGAGATCCCGGGGATCCTGTGGACACTGGGGATCCTGAATAACTCTGGGGAGTCTGGGGAGATCCTGAGAGATCCCGGGGATCCCAGGGATCCTGATCAAGCCTGACTGAGCCCCAGAGATCCCGGGGATCCCAACTGAGCCTGACCGAGCCTGGGGAGCCCAAGGAGCCCAACTGATCCCGACTGATCCCGGGGATCCCGACCGATCCTGGGGATCCTGACTGGTCCCGGGGATCTCAACTGATCCTGGGGATCCCAACTGATCCTGGGGATCCCGACTGATCCTGGGGATCCCAACTGGTCCCGGGGATCCTGCACGAGCCTGGGGATCCCGAGGGGAAGGACAGAGCCCCCCTGGAGATGGAGAAGAGCAGAGATCCCAGAAGATCCCAACGGATCCCAGGGGATCCCAGAGGATCCCAGAGGATCCGGCTGATCCCGGTGGGATCTGGGGGATCCCGAGGTGGGAGGGGAAGGGTGGGGGAGGGGAAGGGGAACCCCTCAGATGCCGGGATAACCCCGGGGATCCCTCTGGAATTCAGGGATCCGCAGGGAGAGCGGAGATCCCCAGGGATCCCCAGGGATCCGCAG
>NW_015379813.1:0-853 GCF_001522545.3 Parus major
AAGGAGATGCTGTCACTGCTGTGACCATGGATGAAACCTGCTGCTGCTGCTGCTGCTGCTGCTGGGAGATGCTGGAGCTGGAGCCATTATTTTTTAATAAAATTGGAAATTATAGGAAAAAAAAAATCACTTTCCACTCAGCATTGAGACCACACACACAGAGAGAGAGGAGAAACTGCAGGAGCTGGAGCCTGGAAATGCTGATTCCATCCCCTTCCTTGGCTTTGCCATGAGGGGCAGCCCTGTCTTTGTTTCTCCTGGGAGCCTGTGGCTGGGACAGTGGGAGGTGTCAACTCAGCCAGGAGAAAATACAGATTTATTTATAAATTTATCTATTAATACATTTATATATTAATATGTTTATATATTAGTATTTATTAATATAAAATATATTTCTATATTTATTATATATAATAGATATTTCTATATATGCTTACTTACACATGTATATGTTATAAATATAAAAAATATAGATATATTGACAAAGATCTACAAATACAATAGGAACTATAATTGTATGCTATATAGAAAACATGCATAATTTGAGGCTAGATATGAACAATTGTGTAGTTCCAAGCCTCCCTCTGCAGCTGCCCGTGCAGTGAACTCTGGCAGAAGGAGGAGGGGAGGAACCTCCCAAAGGTGAAGCCCTTGAACACCACAGGTTTTTAATAATCCAGTACCTGATCTTCTTAATTAGCTCACTGTTTTCTATAAATCTTCATTTAATGAGATCAAAGCAGCAGGAAGGAGGCTCTTCCCTGACCCCTTGCTCCCCCAGCTCCCTCCACTGCAGCAAGAAGCTTTTCCTGGGAAACTCATGGAATTCTGGCAGTGAAACTTGGGAAATGGA
>NW_015379813.1:3393-4622 GCF_001522545.3 Parus major
GGAATTGGGAATTGGGAATTGGGAATTGCTGGCTGGGCTGGAATTGCCAGAGCAGCTGTGGCTGTCCCTGGATCCCTGGCAGTGCCCAAGGCCAGGCTGGACATTGGGGCTGGACATTGGGACAGTGGGAGCTGTCCCTGCCATGGCTGGGGGGCACTGGGTGGGATTTGGGGTCCCTCTGGATCCTTCACCTTTGTGGTTCTGTGACTGAAGCTCTCCAGAGCCCTCTCTGCTGAAGGGACACAAACCACCAGGCAGCAGGGACTCGTCCAGGCTGTGTGGAAACAAAACACTCCCTGTTCTGCTACAAATATTGTGCAAAATCCTGGCCACAGGGAAGGGAAAGGCAGGGCTGGTGCCTCCCAGCCCTGTGCCCAGCCCTGCCCACAGGAGCATCGGGAGCTCCAGAAGGATCCCCAGAACTGTAAATCCCGCAGGATGGAGGAGATGCTGTGGATCCCCGAGTCCAGGCAGGAGCCAGCAGTGCCAGGGCCACCAGAGGATCCCTCTGGAGCAGTGACCCTGACCCTGTGCCCGTGCTGGGGGAAGAGCTCCTGGGCCGTGGGCAGTGATGGCACCTGGGGAGGCTCTCTGGGGGCTCTGCCTGCTCCTCCTGCACAAAGCTGCTCTGATGAAGCCTTCAAGTGTAAAGAGCTGTGAGAGGAGCAGGCAGAGCCCCCAGAGAGCCTCCCCAAACCCCAGGATCCTGCTCCCAGCACGGGCACAGGGCACTGACTGCTCCAGAGCCACCCTCAGAAATCCCTTTCCCTGGATTCCACGTGGGAAAGGAGGGAAGGCGCTGCTGGAAGCAGAGGTGAGCAGGATAAATGTCCTGTGAGTCCTCCCTCAGCTCTCCAGCCCTGGGAAGAGATTTAAAAGCCCTGTGGATGTGGCACTTGAAGGCTGGACTCGAGGGACTTTGAGGGCTTTTCCAACCTAAATAATTCCCTGATTTGCAGCTGTTAGCTGTGACATGTGTCTGCACACAGGGACATGCAGACCTTTGTGTCCTGAGCTCCTCCAGCCCTGGCAAATGGAATTCCTTCCTCTCAATTCCTTCCTCTCCTGCTCTCCACCCGTCCAGCTCTGACCACGCTGATTTGTTTTCCCCTGTGACTGCCATGGGAAAACCATGGAAGAGGAGAACTCTCACCCACGGCAGGAACAGCAAAAGGGGCTCCTCACAGCCAGAGCTCACCAAGAGGTGTGAGCAGGGCAGGGCTGGGAAA
>NW_015379814.1:0-354 GCF_001522545.3 Parus major
TTACACACCGGGAGGCGACACCGGGGACACGGCCTGGGCTGGAGCTTTTGGGGTCAATCCGAGGATTTTTGGGGTTGATCCGAGGATTTTTGGGGTCCTGTATTTCTGTACAGCGGGGGGGGGGTGAGGGGGGTGTCCCCAGCATTGTCCCGGTCCTGGATCTGTCTGGGGGATCCCTTTGGGATCTGGGATCCATCCGGGGGATCCAGAGGGGTTCGGGATCCACTCGGGGGGCCCGGAGGGGTTCAGAGTCCGGGATCTGTCCAGGAGATCAGTCCAGAGGGGCCCAGGATCCATTTGGGGGGCCCAGGGGGATCCGGGATCCATCCGGGGGTCCAGAGGGGTTTGGGATCC
>NW_015379814.1:2159-2813 GCF_001522545.3 Parus major
ACGCTGTCACCTGCCTTGTCACCTCCCCGCCTCGCTCACCCGGGGGCTCCCTTGTGTGACACTCAGGTAACAGGTGACAAAGGAGGTGACAAACTGGCAGCACGCAGGTGACACACAGGTGACAGACAGGTGACACACAGGTGATACACAGGTGACAGACAGGTGACACAGGTGACAGACAGGTGACACACAGGTGACACACAGGTGACAGACAGGTGACAATGACACACCTGCAGCTCTCTGATGGTGCTCTGTGCCCGTCTCAGGCTCTCGGTGGCCGAGCTGCAGCGTTGTCACCCGGGCACAGTGACACCCACAGGTGATACAATGACACAGGTGACACACAGGTGACACACAGGTGACACACAGGTGACAATGACACACCTGCAGCTCTCTGATGGTGCTCTGTGCCCGTCTCAGGCTCTCGGTGGCCGAGCTGCAGCGTTGCCGCACCAGTGCCAGCTCCCGCCGGATGACGTCGTTCTCCTCAGCCTCCTGTGCTCGTGTCACCTGGCCCTGGGGACATCGGGGACATCAGGACGCTGTCACCTCCTGCCACCAGGGCAGAGCCAGCACGGCTGTGGTGGCGCTGGGGGGGGACAGTGGGTGACACAGGGGACAGTGAGTGACAGTGGGGACAGGACAGGGGGTGAC
>NW_015379815.1:0-1578 GCF_001522545.3 Parus major
GGTTCCACCCCGACCCCACACCCCGGGCGCTGCGGGGCCGAGCCGGGCGGCTCCGGGGAGAAGCGGCGGGGTCCGAGGGGATGATTAGGGTGGCCCGCGGAGTAATTATCTCATTGGGCAACTAATACCCTTTCAAGCGGAGCGGGGTGGGCAAGTATTGTTCGGGCTGAGGGATTACATCAACCCGCCGGAGCAGACAATGTGCTCCCCCTGGGAAGAGGCAGCTCAGCCCCAGGGGGAGAGGAGGGAGGCAGCGGCCGGAGCTGTCTCAATTAGCGGCTGTCCCGCCGAGGAACAGGGTGGCGGGGGCTCCTCGGGGGGCCTGGGGGGGATGTTCGGCATCCTTAACCCTTCCAGGGGATTCCAGCCCTGCGGGGACAGCGAGATGCCAGCAGGGCTGGATGTGGTCGTCTCCTCCTCCTCCTCCTCCTCCTCGTGGTGCGGGAAGAAAACCCGGCCTTGTTTTCTCCTTTTTTTTCTTTATTTTAATCTCCTTTTTCGTCTCCTGCCAGCACAATTCCGGCCCTTTCCAACCTCTCTCCGCCACCTCATCCTTGTTTTGGGTTGGGGACAGCAGAGTTATCCTCATCCCCGATCCCAAAAATCACCCAGAGAGGAGGAGGAAGGATGACAAGAAGCTCAACAGCAACCCCGGGGAGCGCTGCAGCCCCTCCGCATCCCCAGCGGCCCCAGCAGGGGCTGGCCAGGGGCTGGGGACAGTTTTGGTGGCCACTCAGGCGTGAGGCCACCGCGCCAGGTTAGCGGCGGGGCGAGGGGCCGGCTCCACCTGGCCCTCGCCATCCGTGGGGTGATTAAACACGGGGCTCCCAGCTGCCATACATTTTTAAATAAATGAATAATACATAGCGGGGGTGATAAATAAATAACGGCCGTACATTTGAACTTAGCCTCTGAGAAAATCCTTTTAGTTCAAAAGGAGCGGGGCGCTCGGAAAGGGGAGCCCATGCATTTTGAATGGGCTGCCATCGAGTGTCAGGGCTTGGCGAGGGAGACGAGGGGGGCAGGGAGGGGAGAGGGGAAAAATCCCGGCCCCGACAGCTCCAGGAGGGGCCCCGAGCAGCGGTGGCACCGCCAGGCTGTGGGTGCTGAACCCTCGTGGAGGATGAGGAGGGTGAGAGAGGAGCTCGGGTCCCTCAAAGCCAGGAACAGCCGATAGAAGAGGTTCCCGGCCCCATAAAGAGTGGGGTGGCACCGGGAGGTGACCCGGAGAAATCTGAGGGGATTTTGAGGTGTGAGGGAAGGGGTGGAAGGGCTGGGAAGCCAGGCCTGGATGGAGCAGGGATGGGATGAGGCAGAGGAAGGTGGGGGATGAAGGTGAGGAATCGTTTTGGGGGGAACCCAAGGGCAGAGGAACTGTGGGGAGGACTGGGAATGACTCTGAGGCTGCCCCAAAGCCCTGAGTGGGGTGGTTGGGGTCACACGCCTGGCACGTGGCACCGGGGCCATGCAGAGCTGTGACATGGATGTCCCTGCAGTGTCCTGAGCATCCCCGAGGATCTCTGAGCCATGAACCCAAAAATCCTGAGCATCCCCGAGGATCTCTGAGCCATGAACCCA
>NW_015379815.1:3526-4318 GCF_001522545.3 Parus major
AAAATAAACAAACCCAACCCCTCCCCGCCAGCCGCCGCACGGGGAGGGTTTTAATGCAGCGGGGGAAACATAATGGGGCCGGCTGGGGGGAGAGAAATTAGTGTCAGTGTGTGTGTGTGCCTTAAACAAACCTGCGCCGGGGTGACGTGAATGAGGGCACAGCCTGTGTGTGTATTAGTGATGGGATCTGACCTCGCTGGGAGGGCTCCTTCCCTCGCTCCGCTCCTCTGGGCGTGGGAAAAAGGCCTGGGCTCTTTTCACAGCTGTTCTCGCTGCTGCACTGAGCTAATGGAGGGGCTGCCCGGCTCCCCTCCCTCTTCTCCCCCCATCCCCTCCCCGGCCGCCTTTTCAGGCAAAAAAAAAAAAAAAACTTAAAAAAGAAAAAACCAACAAAACAAAACAAAAAAAAAAGCAAAAAACCAACCCCCTTTTCACAAGTCGCTTAAAAACACACCTCATTGTTCGCATTGAAACGCGGGCCCGGCTCCAGCGCGGCTGCACACGCGTGTGCAAGGCCGGGGGTGCACGCGTGCGGCCCCGCGGAGCCTCGGGAGGAGCGGCCGGTGCCGGGGTTTGAGCCCTAAAGGGAGGTCGTGGGGATGTGGGGAGGTTCCTCCTCTCCCGGTTTGGCCCCTGGTGTGGTAAATGTTGAGTTTTTGGGGGTTTGGAAAGTGGAGGTGCCCGGGGTTGGTTTGGGGGTGTAGAGAGGGGATGCAGGGGTGGTGGTGCTGATGTTGTCCAGGACACGGCCATGGGGACCCCAAAAATCCCTGTCCTTCACTTCGGTCCACA
>NW_015379816.1:0-877 GCF_001522545.3 Parus major
CAGACCCTGGGGATGTGTCCCTTGGGGACATCACAGCCCTGGCACAGCCCTGGCACAGCCCCAGCCCCGAGGATTTTGGGGATGTTCCCAGCAGGTCCTGCTGGCTGTGAATTGTCCTTCGGGGTCCTGCTGGGGATGCTCATCCCTCCAGACCCCCAGGACCGGCAGTCACAGACCCCAGAGCCTCTCCCAAATGCTTTTACCCACAGCCCTGCAGCTTTAACTGGTGTTTTTAAACACGGGTTGGCAAAATTGCACCCCCAGCACTTGTTCGGTTTCTTCGCTGTCTTTTGTAAGTTCCCCTGCTTAATTAGGATGCAAACAATCCCAGAGGAATGTTTAATTAATATTATAAAGCAACAATGGGATGATTAAGCAAGTCTGGGCAGCTGCTATTTATACACAGGACATGTGGCACTTGTTGGGGGCGAGGAAAAATCACTCCACGGATCTCCCTGTGAATTTTATTGCCTCTTTTAATTGTCTGGTTGGGCCTTTTCTCCTCTTTGTGTTCGCTCAGGCACAGCGAGAGGAGCAGGGATTGAACTCGGTCTCTTGTTCAGTTTAATTACAGAGAGAGCTTTGAGCAGGAGCCTCCTGCCACCCTGCCCAGCCTCCAGGGCTCCACAAACAGCTCGGGAGGCTCTGGGCAGGGAATGCCCCCAGACCGGGCAGGGAATAGCAGCTGGGAGAGCCCTTGGAGCAGAAAATCCCACAGGATGGGGATGGGGACAGGCTGGGGGGTCCCCTGGAGCAGAAAATCCCACAGGATGGGGATGGGGATGGGGATGGGATGGGGATGGGATGGGGATGGGATGGGGATGGGGATGGGATGGGGATGGGGATGAGGATGAGGATGAGGATGGGATGAGGATGA
>NW_015379816.1:2397-2913 GCF_001522545.3 Parus major
GTGGAAAACAACGTGGATAACAACGTGGATAATGTGGAAATGTGGATAATGTGGATAATGGGGTGTCTCTCACCACAGGAGGAAGGAGCAGGGTTTGCTCGTGTGCAGCTTCCTGCAAAGGGAGGAGAAAAGGCTGATTTCAGTCCCAGGATGATACAATCAGTGTTTCCCCATTTCCCTGGGGTTAGGAAGTCACTGAGCAGGGGAGCTCAGCCCCAGGCAGGAGCAGGCACAGGGCAGAGCTGGGAGGCTGCAGCATTGGCTCATCAGCCCTGGCTGGTGGCTACTGAGCCCAGAGCCCCCCAGTCCTGCCCCTCTCCCTCCTCCTGCACAGGGTTTGCCTCCAAACTTGGGGATTTTCCTTCCAGGAGGAAAGACAGAGCTGTGGCTGAAAGCCAGAACACTGACCAGCTGCTGCAGGGAAACCAGTGCCAGATCCCAGCCCCAGCCAGGAGGGTGGGAAGGATGTTCAGCCCCAGCCAGGAGGGTGGGAAGGATGTTCAGCCCCAGCCAGGA
>NW_015379817.1:0-1481 GCF_001522545.3 Parus major
TCTCTGGTGCTGGGGTGACAATCAGAGGGTTATTCTGAAGCTGGGGTGACAATCAGAGTATCTCTGGTGCTGGGGTGACAATCAGAGGGTTATTCTGAAGCTCTGGTGACAATCAGGGTGTCTCTGGTGCTGGGGTGACAATCAGAGGGTTACTCTGAAGCTCTGGTGACAATCAGAATATCTCTGGTGCTGGGGTGACAATCAGAGGGTTATTCTGAAGCTGAGGCAATGGGACGCTGTCTCTGATGGCTCTGAGCACAAGGACATTTAAAACCAGGGTCACTTATGTGTGCCTGTGTGCCCCAAGGAAGAAGGAGAATCTCCCTGATTGTTTTTTCATCTCAACTTGACTCCCACACTTGATGTTCAGATCAATCACAACCGAAACACCCCCAAAGGGGAAGCCCTTTGCTCACACCCACGGACTCCTGCAAAGCGATGATGAGCAGGGTCTGATCCTGCCCTGGAGCAGAAGTGCCTCCCTCTGGCAGTGCCTTGTTGTATCTGTGCCTTTTTCACAGCTTCTCTGAGCTGCATTCAGCCCTGCAGCCTCTGTCCTGGTACTGCTGTCCTTGCCCAGGGTGTGTGCTGCTGCTGCTGCTGCTGCTGCTGCTGCTGCTGCNGGATTCAGGAACCCAGACCTGCTCTCAGTCAGGTGCCAGTGGCAGTGCTGGTGCTGGATTGTATGTTAATTTATGCTAATTAGGGTTATCCTCAGGCCACAGCTGGAGTGGAGACAGGTCAGATACACTCCTTAGTCCTGCTAAATCCTCAGCACCCCCTGGGAACTTTTTGGGGAGCAGAGGTGCAGGATGTGGTCCTGCATGAGAGCTGGACACTGAGTGTGCCAAAGGAAGGGGAAAAGCAGGGGCCAGTCTGGGGTAAACTCCCCCAAACGCTGAGCATTTGTGATTCAGCGTTTCTTGAGACAGACATTTCTGTGCTCTGCAGCTCTTGATACAATTTATTATCCTGTTACAAAGGTCCTGTGCAGGCAAAGGTCAAATCCTGCCCACCCCATTGAGTGCTCATTTCTTTGGGTCTGGCTGCATGTCCAGGACTGTCCTTGGTGGACCCTGAGGGTAAAACCACAGAACAGGCCCTGAAAAGTTCTTCTGCCCCAGCTTTTCATGGGAAAATGAGCCTAGATGAGATGACCTGGGTAGGGACAGGGCAGGGACATCCCTGCTGGGTTTGGTGCTACTTTCTCCCAGCCCCTTTAGTGCAGACCCCTTCAATTCTTGCTGCTTTCTCGCAGGTCTGGAGCTGTCTCACTGCATCGGGACCAACTCCCTGGGTCCCACCGGGCCTTGGAGGTCGGGGGGACCCTGCAAGATGAAGAGAGTCCGCACAGTCTTCAAACCAGAGCAGCTGGAGCGGCTGGAGCAGGAGTTCCTCAAGCAGCAGTACATGGTGGGCACCGAGAGGGTGGACCTGGCTGCAACTCTGCACCTCACAGAGACCCAGGTGAGGGATGGGGG
>NW_015379817.1:4041-5049 GCF_001522545.3 Parus major
TGCTGCTGCTGCTGCAGGGCTGGAGGCTGCAGTAAATCCAGCTCACAGCCCCTGTGCTGCTGCAGACTGCCCTCTGCCCCACACCAGATGTGCCACCAGACAGCAGCGGCTCTGTTCTCTGCTCATTATCCGTGCAGGTGCCCTGGGACACAGCAGCTGCAGCGCTCGGAGCACATCTGGAGCAGCCTGATGCAGTTAACAGCTGGATTTTTGGGGTGGGGAGGGCTCTGGGGGGCCAGGACTAAGGACTCAGGCTGCCCAGGGCAGCAGCCACCACGGCCCATCAGCTCAGGATAATTTATTCTGTCTCTTTCTGACCTAGAACACTGTATATCACTTTACTCTTATTTTGTTATTTATAGAAATATCTTTTTTTTGCCTTAATACATGTCATTTATTTATTTGCTTTGTCTTTTATTAAAAATTGAATTAATTTTAAAAAGAGAGAGGGAATGAATGTAAAAAAAACAACAACAACAAAAAACAGGCAGAAAACTTTCCAAGTACTCACTTTAATTTTCAATTGAAATTAGCAACAAAAAAAAAAAAAACAAACCAAAACCAAGTGTATTTTCATTCTTCTTCAAAGAGTTTTGATGGGTTTTTTCTTAATAAACTATTTTGGACAAGATATGTAATAAAGATCTTTTTTTCAATTGATTGATGACCCCATATCAAAGCAGATGACAGGAGTTACTAGCTCTGGGCTGGATCCTGCAGAAATAAAACCACATTTTCAATAAGAGCAGTCATGGTGAGTATGGGGTGCTCAGGCCCCTGGAGAACGTGAACCTGGGAATGAATGGCCAAACCTCTGCAGCTCCTGCTCTGCCAGCCTGAGGGGCTGGAGCGAGGCTGGGGAAGGGAACAGAGCTGGGAAGGGGCTGGAGAATTCCTGAGGGAGCTGGGAAGGGGCTGGAGAATTCCTGAGGGAGCTGGGAAGGGGCTGGAGAATTCCTGAGGAAGCTGGGAAGGGGCTGGAGAATTCCTGAGGGAGCTGGGAAGGGG
>NW_015379818.1:0-4498 GCF_001522545.3 Parus major
GCTGAGCTGGAATCACTCGACTGCTGCTGAGCTGAGCTGCAATCACTCGACTGCTGCTGGGCTGAGCTGCAATCACTCGCCTGCTCGAAGCCGCTCACACGCGCTTTGGCCCAGCCCTTTTCAGGGCTGCTTCTCTAGAGAAGTCGCGGTGCTCCGGGCTTTCCGTCACCGCGGCAACTGATGCCCAACGTGGGGAATTCAAAGGAGCCCTGAAGAAGTGTCGGCCTGCAGCTTTAACCGCCAGGCGAGCCGCCGTTCGAGCCGCCGCCCCTCGAGGAAGCTTCCTTGTGTTTTAGCAAGAAGCTATCCAAGAGGCTGTGACCGGGACCCTCGCTGCCCATCTGGGGCAAGGAGAAAAGCCCCTGAGGACCGGCCACCCAGGTGACCACCCACCCAGCAGCTTTTTTTTTGCCCGCCTGTATCTGCCAAAGAGAAATTGTAAGTCGATCCCGTGAAGGGGTTTTTTTTTGGGCTTTTTTCTTTTTCTTTGCTGTTTTACTGCTGGGTGGGAAGTGAAAAAGGATGGAGAACCAGTCCTCCACATCGAGGCTGAACCCACCTGAGAGGGACTTTTACATCCAAGTTGTAAGCACCCTAAAAGCAGGAAATTTTAAGTTTTCTAAAGGGGATTTAAAGAGATTTATTCATTGGGTTTTTAAACATTTTAAGATTAATTCGGATTCTGTTAAATTGGGAATTTTTTTGGATAATGTTAGAAGAAAGTTATATACAGTTCAAACTAAAGGAGATTTTTCTGTTGCAAAATTTTTTCCTGTGTTTCAAAATATTCTCATTGGAAAAAGAGGGAAAAAAAGAAGAGGGAGTTTTGGGTCCCCAGTTGAACCCCCCCAACCCTGTCAACCTCTCCAAGTGTCCCCAAACCCTCTTCCCTATCTGAGGGGCTGTCGGCGGGTGGACATTGCCCCCGGGCACAGGGCTGCTGCCGTCTCCCTGACACCCCCCCACCGTCTCTCTACCCTTACCAGGGCGGCAATGGCCATGCCGCTCTGGGTCTTTCCTCTACCCTCTCTCCTATGCCCTCACACCCAGTTGTGTCCCCCCCAGTTCCTAGCGTTAGCACTGATGGCGCCGGCAGTGTGGCCAGCCCAGCCATTTTATCCCACTCACACCCCGGTTTTCCCGCCCTCGAAGCCCAAAATGGCCACTTTCCCGCCTTCACCCCTTCTCTTCCTGCCGCGTCCTGTTGCTCCTCCTCCCCTCCAACTGCGTCGTTGGGTGTAACCGCGTCGGGCCGCCCCATCCACCGGGAAATCCCTCCCCGTCGCGGGCCCCGCTCCTGTCCCTTTGTGCCGGGGCCCCGCCCCTAGCGGCGTGCCCACTCCAGGATCCCAAAAACCCGGAGGTCGGGACGGCTCCGGCCGGAGTGGGGCCATTTCAGCTTCCCCACTCAGCCACAAAAGGGCCAGCTCCAGGCACCCGAGCCGGCCCCCCATCCCCACTAGGAGATGAGAGCAGTGACTCTTCTTATTCAGATTCTGAGTATGAAGACCACTGGGCTGAGGTGCAGAGGGAAGCCACACGGGTGGGGAACTCAGCTCTGTCCCAGAAAATACTTGCCTTTCCTGTAATAATGAGGAGAGACAGGACAGGGGCACAAGGTTGCTGCATGGGAGTCCCTTCACTATAGGGAACTGCAGGAACTTTGTAAGGCTGCCGAGGAACATGGCAGGGGTTCACATTTTTTTAAACACTTGCTGGAAGCCTCCTTCTCTGCCCACGTCATGGTCCCGCATGACATCAAGAATATTATGAACTGCCTTCTCTCCCCAGCAGAGTACATGTTTTGGGAGAGGCAGTGGAAAAAACATTTAAAGCAATTGGCAGATGTTTATGCAAGAGATGCTAACAGACCTAATTTTACTTTAGAGCAATTAGCAGGAGAAGGAGATTTCCAAAAGCCCCCAAGATCAGGCCTAGGATCTGCCTGAAGCAGCTTTACAGGATATAGCTAATGCTGCCAAGGTATCTCTTTTTACCACCCCTGATGATAAAGTGCCAACGCAGTGCTTCACCAATATTAAGCAAGGGGCAACTGAGTCTTCTATTAAGTATATTGATAAGTTAAAAGTGGCCATTGAAAAGCAGATAGAGAGCTCTCAGGCGCAAAAAGAATTATTAGTAAAAATAGCAATGGCCAATGCTAATCCGGAGTGCAAAGCAGTTTTGCGAGCCCTCCCACTTGACCCCAAATCAACCATAGATCAGATGGTTGAAGCCTGCACCAAACACTCCTCTGCCTCAAGTGAGAATACAGTGGCACTTGCAGTGGCTAAGGGAGTGGCAGAAGGGATATCTGGAGCTTATGCTGCAGACCCCAACACAAATCGCTGTTTTAATTGTGGCGAGCCTGGACATTTTTTCAAAGACTGTCCGGAGAGACATTCTATACAACCTCCAGCCCACCAATGGTTACCCAGACAAAACTGGTGTTCAGGAATCTTCAAGCAGAGTGTGGAACGGCCCCACGCTTCAACATCAAATCAAATGCCGCACCATTCCACCCCTCCTGCCAAACCCACCATCCTGCCGCCATGGGGACCCCGATATCAAGCCCAGCAGGTGGAGTGCTTCAGATGGGAACCCGGCGTCAATTGGTAACTAGACTCTTTACATATGGAGGCCGACTGTATTTACAAAATCCCCACAGGGAAATGTGGACCACCAGGCGGTCCCTCCAACTTGTTAATACTTGGGGATCCAACCAACTCTCCAGGACAAATTCATACTGTTCCTGAGGTTCAGACTATATACCCTGGAGATGAAATTTCCTTCTTCCTGACCTGCACAGACCCTCCTTATTATTTAAAGGAACAGACTCCTGTGGCACAGGCCTTCTTACTTCCTAGTGACTGCCCAGATCATGTTCCCCTCAACCCCAGTACTATGTGGACTCAGGTTGTGGGCTCCTGCAAACCCATTGTGGACTGTAGCCTGTTTTGTTATAGAGAAAAGATTCAGCGCCCAGGAATGATAGACACTGGAGCAGATGTTACCATCATCGCCCACTCCGAGTGGCCAGACAATTGGGAATTACAACCTGTGACAAGCATGATTTCAGGAATTGGAGGGATGACAGCTTCCATGAGGAGCAAACGGAATATTGTCATCGAAGGACCTGAGGGAAAAATGGCAACCATCAGGCCATTTGTGGTGAGAGCACCAATCAATGGGGACGGGACCTCCTGTCCCAATGGGGGGCTTCTCTGAGGATTCCCAGCAGGGATTTTTAGTGGGGGTCACTGAGAAACGTGCCACGCCTACCATCCCCCAACTCACCTGGAAACAGCACCATCCAGTGTGGGTTGATCAGTGGCCCCTATCTGAGACCAAACTGCGCGCACTGGAAGCTCTTGTAGAAGAGCAGCTTGCCAAGGGCCACATCACTGAGTCCAACAGCCCTTGGAACTCCCCTGTCTTTGTCCTACGCAAACCAGGCAAGGACAGGTGGAGACTCCTTCAGGACCTCCGGAAGATCAATGATGTCATTGAGGACATGGGATCCCTTCAGCCTGGCATGCCCTCCCCTTCAGTGCTCCCTCGGGATTGGAAGCTGGCTGTCATTGACATAAAAGACTGTTTTTTCAACATACCCCTCCATCCTCAGGACGCCCCCAGATTTGCATTCTTGGTTCCCTCTCCAAACAGACAAGCACCTTTAAAAAGATACCATTGGCTAGTCCTTCCCCAAGGGGTGAAAAATTCTCCTACCATCTGCCAAAGGCACATGGCCCACATTCTGTCACCTGCTCCCAGATGCCGTCATCCTCCACTACATGGATGACATCCTGGTTTGTGCTGCTGACGACGACTATCTGCACCGGACTTTACAAAAAACTATCCAGACAATTGAGGATGCTGGATTTGAGATACATCAGGACAAGATCCAGCACACCTGCCTGTGGACCTACTAGGACTCCAGATCCGTGAGCGAACCATCGTGCCCCAAGCAACTGACCATCAGAGACGACCCCAAGACCCTGTGGGACCTACATCAGCTCTGTGGGTCCATCAACTGGGTACGTCCCCTGCTTGGGGTAACAACGGAAGTCCTTGTGCCCCTCTTCAATCTGCTCCGTGGCAGCGAGGCCCTCGATTCACCACACTCCCTCACGCCAGAGGCCCAGGAATCCATCACCAAGGTCCAGGAGGCCCTGTCTTCACGGCAAGCCTACCGCTATGAGCCCAGCCTGCCCTTCCAGCTGGTTATCCTGGGTAAGGCCCCGTGCTTACACCCGCTCATTTTTCAATGGGACATGGCATTGAAGGATCCACTCCTTATCATCGAATGGATCTTTACACATAACCAGCCCACTAAGACCATTACCACTCCGCAAGAAATCATGGCTGAACTCATTAAAAGAGCTAGAGTCTGTCTCCGTGCTCTTGCAGCCTGTGAGTTCACCTGCATCTTCCTCCCATTGGCAACTGGAAGTTTGGAGCCTTTGCTCCAAACCAATGAGAGCCTTCAGATCACTCT
>NW_015379819.1:0-1521 GCF_001522545.3 Parus major
AAAAAAAAAAAACAAAAAAGAAACAAGGAAAAAAAAAAAAAAGGAAAAAGAATAGGCTGCAAATGGACTCCAGTGTAAATCACGGCCAACAATTTATGGGCCATTTTGTCTCCCATCATTTCTGCTCTGATCCCCACCCCCCCTCCCCCTTCCTCACTCAAACAGGCTCATAAATTGCCCGTGCTGAGTGCTGGCAGAAAGGTTTTTCATGTTCCTGACAGCTGCAATAAAAATATGCCTGTGTGTCTGGTGCCTGCGTGAGGGGGAGAGCCGGGTGTCCCCGCAGGGTGCCCGGGGTGGGGACCGGGACTGGCCTGGGGGGACACCGAGGTGACCCCGAGGCTGTGCTGTGACTTCTGGAGCGAGCACACACCTCCCTGTAATTCCGTGTGGCTGCAAGGATTCCGGGCTTTTTCTGATTGCAAATCCCTATTTGTGCTGTGATTCCGTGTGTGGGGATGCTGTGATTCCATCTTTTTCCTGGGTTTCCATGTGTGTGAATGTTTTGATTCCTTTTTTTTTCCGTGTGTGGATGCTGTGATTCCATATTTTTCCTGTGATTCCATTCTTTTTCTGTGTTTCAATATGTGTAAATGCTGTGATTCCATCTTTTTCCTGTGATTCCGTGTGTGGGGATGCTGTGATTCCATCATTTCTTATGTTTCCATGTGTGTGAATGTTTTGATTCCTTTTTTTTCCGTGTGTGGATGCTGTGATTCCATTTTTTTCCCGTGATTCCATTCTTTTTCTGTGTTTCAATATGTGTAAATGCTGTGATTCCATCTTTTTCCTGTGTTTCCATGTGTGTAAATGCTGTGATTCCATTTTTTCCCTGTGATTCCATGTGTGTGAATGCTGTAATTCCATCTTTTTCCTGTGTTTCCATGTGTGTGAATGCTGTGATTCCATTTTTCTCCTGTGATTCCATTCTTTTTCTGTGTTTCCATGTGTGTGAATGCTGTGATTCCATTTTTTTCCTGTGATTCCATTTTTTTTCCTGTGATTCCATGTGTGTGAATGTTTTGATTCCCTTTTTTCCCATGTGTGTGGATGCTGTGATTCCATCTTTTTCCTGTGATTTCATTTTTTTCCCTGTGATTCCATGTGTGTGGATGCTCTGGTTTTACACATTCCTGTGTAATTCCATGTGTGTGCTGTGATCCCCCAGGTGTGGATGTGGTGTGATCACATATCCATGCTGTAATTCCACGTTTTTCCTGTGATTCCATGGGTGTGAATGCTGTGATTCCATTTTTGTGCAGTGATTCCAGGTGTGGGGGTGATCTGACTGCACATTCCTGCTGTAATTCCATATTTCTGCTGTAATTCCATTTGTGAACGTGGTCTGATTGCACATTCACTTTTTAATTCCAAATTTTTCCTGTGATTCCACAGGTGTGTGTTATGCTATCACATATTTCTGCTGTAATTCCATATTTTCACTGTGATTCCCATGTGTGGGAATGCTGTAATCCCACAATTTGCTGTGATTCCACGTTTGTGGGTGCTCTGATTGCACAT
>NW_015379819.1:3536-4670 GCF_001522545.3 Parus major
ATTCTTATTCATTTATTCTTACTCTTATTCTTATTCTTATTCTTATTCTTATTCTTATTCTTATTCTTATTCTTATTCATTTATTCTTATTCTTCTTCTTCTTCTTCTTCTTATTCTTATTCTTATTCTTATTCATTTATTCTTATTCTTCTTCTTCTTCTTCTTCTTCTTATTCTTATTCATTTATTCTTACTCTTACTTTTACTCTTACTCTTATCCTTATTCTTATTCTTCATTTTTCATTCTTCTTCACTCTTCATTCTTCATTCTTCATTCTTCATTCTTCATTCCTCATTCTTCATTCTTCATTCTTCATTCTTCATTCTTATTCTTCGTTCTTCGTTCTCATTCTCATTCTCATTCTCATTTTCATTTTCATCCTCATTCTCACATCCTTATTTCAATTTTTATTCCCATTTTTCTCATTACCGCTATCCCCATCCCTCCCCACTCCGGCGAGGAGTGACCGGGGGGGCTCCGCTCCTGGTCCCGCGGCTCTGGGGGAGCCTCGGTGGCTCCGAGCGGGGCCGGGCAGGGGCCCAAGGGCAGGGAGGGGTCCGGGGGAAGCCGTTCCGGGCCGGGACCCCCGGGCGGGCGCCAGGCGCTGCCCCCGAGCCCCCGCATTAACCCCGCTGACACGGGCGGGCGCCGCCGAGCCCCCCGGGAGATTCCCCCTGCAGCACTCCCTCTTCTCGGGGGCTCGCAGCCCACCGAGGGGGGGAAAAAAATGAGAATTTGTCCCTTTCCTTCCCCTCCTCGCTGCGTTTTTCTTTTTACTGGTCTGGCTCCAATTTACTGGAGAGATGGGGTTCGTTAAAATGGGAGGAGGAGGAGGCAGCTTGGGGACGGAAAAGGGGTTAAATGGGGGAGAAGAGAGAGTTTGGGGACGGAAAAGGGGTTAAATGGGGGAGAAGAGAGAGTTTGGGGATGGAAAAGGGTTAAATGGGGGAGAAGAGAGAGTTTGGGGATGGAAAAGGGGTTAAATGGGGGAGAAGAGAGAGTTTGGGGACGGAAAAGGGGTTAAATGAGGGAGAAGAGAGAATTTGGGGATGGAAAAGGGGTTAAATGAGGGAGAAGAGAGAGTTCGGGGACGGAAAAAGGGTGGAGGAGAGTTTGGGGATAACAAAAATGGGG
>NW_015379820.1:0-984 GCF_001522545.3 Parus major
CGGCACCGGCACCGGCACCGGGCATCGGCACCGGGAACAGGGCACCGGCACCGGGCACTGAGAGCCGGCACCGGCACCGGGCACTGACAGCGGGTACCGACACGGGAACAGGGCACTGGGCACCGGACACCGGGCACTGGGCACCGGGCACTGGACAGGGAATCCATCCCAAAACTCTCCAGGACCGCCGGCAGGGATAAAACAGCCCCCCAAAAATTCATTCCCACAATTTCCGTGGCCCTTTTTCCGTGAGAAGCCGGGAGCTGCTCCAGGTCCAGGGCAAGTGGAGTTTCCCGGGATATCCCAGAGGTGTCGCGGTGCAGATTTTGGGATCTGCAGGTGCAATCCCAAACAGAAATATTCCCAATATTTCAGGATAATTCCTCTTCCCGTCTTTCATACAGGTGCAATCCCAAACAGAAACATTCCCGATAATTCAGGATAATTTCACTCACTTCCTGCAGGTGTAATCGCATAAATAAATGTTACCAATATTTCAGGATAATCTCAATCATTCCCTGCAGGTGCAATCCCATAAATAAATATTCCAAATATTTCAGGATCACTGCTCTTCACCCCTTTCCTGCAGGTGCAATCCCATCAAGAAATATTCCCAATATTCCAGGGCCATTCCCCTGTTTTCCCGTTGATTCCCACCACTCCTCCAAGAGGGGAAGGAACGTTTTTCCTCCTTCCCAGACAGAACAGGCGCCAAGGGGTTAAATCCCTTTTCCCGAGGAGTTTCGGGCCAGGACAGCCGGTGGCGCTGGCGGAGCCGGGATCCGGGAATTTCGGGATAATGGGATTTGCGGAGCGCTCCCGGCTCATCCCCGCGGAGCGCTCCCTCGGGAGCGCACCCCGAGCCCCGCACGGCGCGATCCGCGCTCTCCCAACCGCCCAGAGGAGGCCGGAAGGGCAGAAAACCCCAAAATCCTCATCCCAAAGCGTCGGGGGAGGGATAAAAAGCCCAAAAATCCCCGAACG
>NW_015379820.1:2169-3166 GCF_001522545.3 Parus major
CCAGAGGGTCAGGAAGAGTTTCAGAAGATCAGGAACAATTCCAGAGGGTCGGGAGCAGTTCCAGATTTTCAAGAACAGTTTCAGATTTTTCAGGAACCAATTCTGAGGATCAGGAAGAGTTTCAGATTTTCAGGAACAGATCCAGAGGGGCAGGAACAGTTCCATATTTTCCAGAACATTTCCAGAGGGTCGGGAGCAGTTCCAGAGGGTCAGAAACAATTCCAGAGGGTCGGGAACAATTCCAGAGGGTCGGGAGCAATTCCAGGGAGTTGGGAAGAATTCCAGAAGATCAGGAGCAGTTCCAGAGGGTCCAGAACAATTCCAGAGGGTCGGGAACAATACCAGAGGGTCGAGAACAGCTCCAGAGGGTCGGGAACCATTTCAGAAGATCAGGAACAATTCCAGAGGGTCGGGAACAATTCCAGAGGGTTGGGAGCAGTTCCAGAGGGTCCAGAACAATTCCAGAGGGTCGGGAGCAGTTCCAGCGGGTCAGGAACAATCCCAGAGGGTCGGGAACAATTCCAGAGGGTTGGGAGCAGTTTCAGAGGGTTGGAAGCAGTTCCAGATTTTCAAGAACAGTTCCAGATTTTAAGAAACCATTTCTGAGGGTCAGGAAGAGTTTCAGATTTTCAGGAACAGATCCAGAGGGTCAGGAAGAGTTCCATATTTTCCAGAACATTTCCAGAGGGTCGGGAGCAGTTCCAGAGGGTCGGAAACAATTCCAGAGGGTCCGGAACAGTTTCAGAGGGTTGGGAACAGTTTCAGAGGATCGGGAAGAATTCCAGAGGATCAGGAACAATTCCAGAGGATTGAGAACAGCTCCAGAGGGTCGGGAACAATTCCAGAGGGTCGAGAACAGCTCCAGAGGGTTGGGAACAATTCCAGAGGGTCAGGAACAATTCCAGAGGGTTGGGAAGAATTCCAGAAGATCAGGAGCAGTTCCAGAGGGTCCAGAACAATTCCAGAGGATCGGGAACAATTCCAGAGGGTCGGGAGC
>NW_015379821.1:0-1213 GCF_001522545.3 Parus major
ATGGCCTGTGAGTACCTGTCCCTGGAGGTGATGGAGCGCTGGATCATCCGTGAGTGCTGCCACCACCCTGGGGTCCCCAACTGCTCCTGGACAGTGTCCCCAACCCTTTATGGCCAGTGTCCCCAACTGCTCCTGGACAGTGTCCCCAACCCTTTATGGCCAGTGTCCCCAACCCTTTATGGCCAGTGTCCCCAACCCCTCCTGGCCAGTGTCCCCAACTGCACCTGGGCAGTGTCCCCAACCCTCTATGGCCAGTGTCCCCAACTGCTCCTGGACAGTGTCCCTAACCCTTCCTGGGCAGTGTCCCCAACCCCTCCTGGACAATGTCCCCAACCCTTCCTGGACAGTGTCCCCAGCTCTCTATGGCCAGTGTCCCCAACCCTTCCTGGACAGTGTCCCCAACTGCTCCTGGACAGTGTCCCCAACTGCTCCTGGGCAGTGTCCCCAACCCTTTATGGCCAGTGTCCCCAACTGCTCCTGGCCAGTGTCCCCAAACCCTCCTGGGCAGTGTCCCCAACTGCTCCTGGACAGTGTCCCCAACCCTTTATGGCCAGTGTCCCCAGCTGCTCCTGGACACTGTCCCCAACCCTTCCTGGACAGTGTCCCCAACTCTCTATGGCCAGTGTCCCCAACCCCTCCTGGACAGTGTCCCCAACCCCTCCTGGCCAGTGTCCCCAACCCTCCATGGGCAGTGTCCCCAACTCTGGGTCCCCATTTTGGGGTCCATGGGGTCCCTGCTGTCCCCCCAGTGGGGTCCCTGGGTCGTGTCCCAGTTTTGGGGTCTCAGTTTTGGGGTCTCAGTTTTGGGGTCCCAGTTTTGGGGTCCCAGTTTTGGGGTCCCTGACGGGGGGCTGTCCCCCCAGTGGGGTCCCTGGGTCGTGTCTCAGTTTTGGGGTCCCTGACCGGGGGCTGTGTCCCCAGTGGGGTTCCTGGGTCGTGTCCCAGTTTTGGGGTCTCAGTTTTGGTGTCCCGGTTTTGGGGTCCCTGACGGGGGGCTGTCCCCCCAGTGGGGTCCCTGGGCCGTGTCCCAGTTTTGGGGTCCCTGACGGGGGGCTGTGTCCCCAGTGGGGTTCCTGGTGTGTCCGGGGGCTCTGGCCGCCCCCCCGTGCCAGGAGCTGTGGCGCCAGGCCCTGCAGGGGACCCTCTTTGTCACCCTGGTGCGCGACGAGGCCATCGCCGTGCACAAAGTCACCGAGGAGCTGCTGGGGGGGCT
>NW_015379821.1:3683-4746 GCF_001522545.3 Parus major
TGCTCTCCCCATTCTGGGGTCCCTGGGGTTCCCATTTTGGGGTCTCTGCTGTCCCTATTTTGGGGTCCTTGGGGTCCCCATTTCGGGGTCCTTGCTGTCTCTGTTTTGGGGTCCCTGTTGTTCCCATTTTGGGGTCCCTGGGGTCTCCATTTCGGGGTCTCTGTCCCTATTTCGGGGTCCCTGCTCTCCCCATTTCGGGGTCTCTGCTCTCCCCATTTTGGGGTCCTTGGGGGTCCCCATTTCGGGATCTCTACTGTCCCTATTTTGGGGTCCCTGCTGTCCCCATTTCGGGGTCTCTGCTCTCCCCATTTCGGGGTCTCTGCTGTCCCTGTTTTGGGGTCCCTGCTCTCCCCATTTCGGGGTCCCTGCTGTCCCCATTTCGGGGTCTCTGTTGTCCCCATTTCGGGGTCCCTGCTCTCCCCATTTCGGGGTCTCTGCTGTTCCCATTTCGGGGTCCCTGGGCAGGGTATTTTTGGGCTCTGGGGGTCTCTGGGGGTCTCTGACGCCCCCCATCGCAGTCGCCTGGCGGAGCTGCTGTTCGTGCTGGAGCAGCTGCGGGCTCTGGTGCGGCGGCACCTGCGGCTCCTGCGCCGCTACCACCGCCACTACCTGGCCCGCTTCGACGCGCTCGTGCTCAGCGACGTCATCCAGGTGTGTCCTGGGGGGGTGGCACTGTCCCCTGAGCCCGCCGTGTCCCCAGAGTCCCCTCTGAGCTGTTCCTGTCCCCTCCGGGCTGTCCCTGTCCCCGCCGGGCTCTCCCTGTCCCCTGAGTCCCCTCCGGGCTCTCCCTGTCCCCTCTAAGCTGTTCCTGTCCCCTCCGGGCTGTCCCTGTCCCCTGAACCCCCTCTGAGCTGTCCCCTGAGTCCCCTCCGGGCTGTCCCTGTCCCCTCCGGGCTGTCCCTGAGTCCCCTCCGGTCTGTCCCTGTCCCCTCCGGGCTGTCCCCGTCCCCTCCGGTCTGTCCCTGTCCCCTGATCCCGCCGTGTCCCCGCAGAACCTCTCGGTGTGTCCCGAGGAGGAGTCGGTGATCCTCTCGTCCTTCGTCAGTTCCCTCTCGGCTCTCTC
>NW_015379822.1:0-1059 GCF_001522545.3 Parus major
TTGGGGACAGGCTGGGGACACTCTGGGCACACCCCGGGGACACCCTGGGGACACCCCAGTGACACCCCAGGGACACCCCGGGGACACCCTGGGGACACCCCGGTGACACGGGGGACCCTGGGGACCCTGGGGACACAGGACACACCTCTCGTAAGTGGCGGTGACGAAGAAGGCGTAGACGCGCGTGTGCTTGTGGTGCCGCACCTGCACGATCAGCTCGGGGATGCCCAGGCGGATGTGGTTGAGCAGCCATAGCAGCGTGTGGTCATCCGTGCTGTCTGCGCGGGGACAGCCACACCTGTCCTTGTCCCTGTCCCCAACCCGCCGGCTGTCCCTGTCCCCAACCCGCCGGGTGTTCCTGTCCCCAACCCTCCGGGTGTTCCTGTCCCCAACCCTCCGGGTGTCCCTGTCCCCAACCCGCCAGGTGTTCTGTCCCCAACCCGCTGGGTGTCCCTGTCCCCAACCCGCCAGGTGTTCTGTCCCCAACCCGCCGGGTGTCCCTGTCCCCAACCCGCCAGGTGTTCTGTCCCCAACCCGCCGGGTGTCCCTGTCCCCAACCCGCCGGGTGTCCCTGTCCCCAGCCCGCCGGGTGTCCCTGTCCCCAACCCGCCAGCTGTCCCCTGTCCCAGTCCCCAGCCCGCCAGGTGTCCCTGTCCCCAACCCACCAGGTGTCCCTGTCCCCAACCCGCCGGGTGTTCCTGTTCCGAACCCACCAGGTGTCCCTGTCCCTCCTGGTGTCCCTGTCCCCAGCCCACCAGGTGTCCCTCGTCCCTGTCCCTCCTGGTGTCCCTGTCCCCCACTCTCCAGGTGTCCCCTGTCCCTGTCCCCAGCCCGCCAGGTGTCGCTTGTCCCCCATTCTTCAGGTGTCCCTGTTCCGAACCCACCAGGTGTCCCTATCCCTGTCCCTCCAGGTGTCCCTGTCCCTCCAGGTGTCCCTCATCCCGGTCCCCATCCCCACATCCCGGTTCTGGACCCTTTCACTCCATAGGGCCTCAATCATTTCCTGTATCTCCCATAGGTCCCCATGTCCCTCATCCCGGTCCCCATCCCTGTCCCCAT
>NW_015379822.1:1297-2415 GCF_001522545.3 Parus major
TTCCCGGTCCCATCCCACCCCAATCCCGGTTTTCCCGGTCCCATCCCACCCCGATCCCGGTTTTCCCGGCCCCATCCCTACCCGGGAATGTCATGAGCACATCGCAGTTCTCCGTGGGCACGGTTTTCATCCAGGCCTTGTGGGACATGATGTAACGCCCGGCCTGGAGCAGCCGCTTCCCGAAGAGTTTATCTGCCGGGGGGAGGCCGGGGAGGGATCAAAATCCCTGGGAAGCGGATCCCAAATCTCCCCGGCATCGGATTTCTCCTGCGGCACATCCCAAAAAACCGGCCCCGACAGCCGCGGGGAGGAGCCGCCAGCGCGTCCCGGCACGGCCGGGGGTACCCGATTGTCGCGGGGTGTCCCCTCGGAGCGTCCCCAAATCCTCTCACCTCCTCCCGCTGCCCCTCGGGCTCCGAGGGATGGAAATCGCAGGAAAAACGGCAATAGGGGGGAAAAAAAATAATAAAAAATAGCAGCCGGTCTCCATGGAAACCCGGCGAGGCCCCGCGCCGCCGCGCCGAGGTGGGATGGGGACAGTCCCCAAAGAACCGGGGGACAGCGAGGGGACGCTTGGGGTGGCTTTGTCCCCGCGCCCGGTGTCGCCTCCCTGGGAGGGTGGGGACAGGGGGAATCCCAAAAAAAACCCAGCCGGAGCTGGCGGGGAGGGAGGGATGGGGGGTCCGCGATGGGGTGGGGACCCCCGGCTGTCGCTCGGTGTCCCCTCCTGCCTCAGTGTCCCCTCCTCGGGCGGGGATGTCGCGGATCCTCGGGGTGCCCCAGGGCTGGGAAGGGTTCGGGGTGCCGGAAACCGCCGGGCAAACAGGAAATGCCGGAGCTGCAGGGAGCGCACCCCAAAAGCTGCGGGAATCCCCGAGCTCAGAGCCCCGATGGGCTCTGAAAGCTGTCCCCGAGCCGGGGGTGGCACTTGGGGACACGCCCGGGGCTGTCACCCCCGCCGGGACACCGGCCCGGCAGCTGGGCACGGCCCCTGGGGAGAGGGTAACGGGGTGCCAGGGTGTTGGGGTGTCAGGGTGTTGGGGTTTAGGGGTGCCAGAGTAATGGGGTGGGGGATAATGGGGTGCTTAAGTGCCCGGGTGTTGTGGTTTAGGGGTGCC
>NW_015379822.1:3010-3985 GCF_001522545.3 Parus major
TTTTACGGTGCCAATGTTTTAGGGTGCCAATATTTTAGGGTGCCAGCGTTTTAGGGTGCCAGCGTTTTAGGGTGCCAGGCCATGGGGATATCAAGCTGCAGTGTTTTAGGGTGCCAGTGTTTTAGGGTGCCAGGCCATGGGGATACCAGGGTGCCAATGTTTGAGGGTGCCAGTGTTTTAGGGTGCCAGGCCATGGGGATATCAGGGTGCCGGTGTTTTAGGGTGCCAGGCCATGGGGATATCGGGGTGCCGGTGTTTTAGGGTGCCAGTGTTTTAGGGTGCCAGGCCATGGGGATACGGGCCTGCGGGGCTAGCAGGGTGCCCGGCGGCCGTGCCACCCTGCCCGGGGAGCGGGTGACGCCGGCGGGCTGAGCTCACCCACCCTGCATTATTTATTATTTCTTATTGATGTCCTGCCCGCAGCGCTGCCACCCCGCGACACTGCCACCACCCGCGTGTCCCCACCCCCGGGGGACACAGATCCGGGCCCAGGGGGAGCTTTTCCTGCCTAAAATCACGGAAAAGGGAACCCGGCACCCCCAAAGCGGCTGGGTTCGGGGCGGGGGGGGTGACCCCGCTGCGGCCACGCGTCCCCTTCCCCCCCGCTGTCCCCGCAGCCCCTCCCGCCACGCGGTGCCACCCCCCGGGTGCCACCGGGGGCTGTGCCAAGCCCGGTGTGTCCCGGTTTGTCCCCAGCGGTGCCGCTCACCTTGGCTCCCGGGCTAAGGTCACCGGAGCTGCGGCGTGCCGGGGGCCGCCACTGCCCCGGGGACCGAGCGGTGTCCCCAGGGAGGGGACACGAATTGGGTCACCCGCCCGCAGGGAGGGGTCCCCGCGCTGGGTGGCAGCAGCCCCCCCGGTACCCCCCCCGTCCCCAGCCCGCCCCACCGCGGGGACCCCGAGTTGGGGGTGTCACCACCCACGCGGGGGAGGGGACCCCGGCGACAGCGTGGGGACAGCGACACAAAGGCTGCG
>NW_015379823.1:0-1387 GCF_001522545.3 Parus major
CTGCACACCTGAGCACACCTGAGCACACAGGTAACCCTGTATCTGCACACCTGAGCACACCTGAGCACACAGGTAACCCTGTATCTGCACACCTGGGCACACCTGGGCACAGGTAACCTCACATCTCACCTTTCCACAGCCCGGCACCTCGACGCCGTCCACGGGCTGCGGGATCTCGATGGATTTGTTCCCTCCCAGCCCATTCCCAGCACACCTGGGCACACCTGGGCACACCTGGGCACACCTGAGCACACAGGTAACCCCGTATCTGCACACCTGGGCACACCTGGGCACACAGGTAACCCCATATCTGCACACCTGAGCACACAGGTAACCCCATATCTCCCAGTTCTCACCTTTCCACAGCCCGGCACCTCGACGCCGTCCACGGGCCGCGGGATCTCGATGGATTTGTTCCATTCCCACCCCATTCCCAGCACACCTGAGCACACCTGAGCACACCTGAGCACACCTGAGCACACCTGAGCACACCTGAGCACACCTGGGCACACCTGGGCACACCTGACCACACAGGTAACTCTGTATCTGCACACCTGGGCACACCTGGGTACACCTGGGCACACCTGGGGATACATCTGGGGACACCTGGGGACACCTGAGCACACCTGAGCACACCTGAGCACACCTGAGCACACCTGAGCACACCTGGGCACAGGTAACCCTGTATCTCACCTTTCCACAGCCCGGCACCTCGACGCCGTCCACGGGCCGCGGGATCTCGATGGATTTGTTCCCTCCCAGCCCATTCCCAGCACACCTGGGCACACCTGGGCACACAGGTAACCCTGTATCTGCACACCTGGGCACACAGGTAACCCCATATCTCCCAGTTCTCACCTTTCCACAGCCCGGCACCTCCACACCGTCCACGGGCCGCGGGATCTCGATGGATTTGTTCCATTCCCACCCCATTCCCAGCACACCTGGGCACACCTGAGCACACCTGAGCACACCTGGGCACAGGTAACCCCTCACATCTCACCTTTCCACAGCCCGGCACCTCCACACCGTCCACGGGCCGTGGGATCTCGATGGATTTGTTCCCTCCCAGCCCATTCCCAGCACACCTGAGCACACCTGGGCACAGGTAACCCCGTATCTCACCTTTCCACAGCCCGGCACCTCGACGCCGTCGACGGGCCGCGGGATCTCGATGGATTTGACGGTGCCGTACTTGCCGCACTCGTCGCGCACGTCCTCCACGATCTCCTCGTACTCCTCGTCGTCCAGCAGCTCCTCGGGCAGCACCATGTTGAGCAGGCACAGCACCTCCGTGGGGTGACCCCCCATCTGCACCTGAGAGCTCATCAGCCCCGGAACCTGCAGCGTCACCGGGGTCTGGTTGATCGTGCTCTGCGGGGGGACA
>NW_015379823.1:2906-4233 GCF_001522545.3 Parus major
ATTAATTAGGGGAGGGGTCTCAGGGTGGTAATAATTAATTAGGGGAGGGGTCTCAGGGCGATAATCATTAATTAGGGGAGGGGTCTCACCAGGGTGGCGTTCTTGGCGCCGACGCTCGCTCGCTGCACCAGCAGCTTCTTGTCCCCGAGCTGCATCCCATTGAGCCCCGCGATGGCCTGGGGACCCCAGACCCAAATCAGGGACCCCAAACCAGGGGGGGGACCCCAGACCCAAATCAGGGACCCCAAATCAGGGACCCCAGACCCAAATCAGGGACCCCAAACCAGGGACCCCAAACCAGGGGGGGGACCCCAGACCCAAATCAGGGACCCCAGACCCAAACCAGGGACCCCAGACCCAAATCAGGGACCCCAAATCAGGAACCCCAAATCAGGAACCCCAAACCAGGGGGGGGACCCCAGACCCAAATCAGGGACCCCAGACCCAAACCAGGGACCCCAAATCAGGGACCCCAGACCCAAATCAGGGACCCCAAACCAGGGGGACCCCAGACCCAAACCAGGGACCCCAAACCAGGGGGACCCCAGACCCAAATCAGGAACCCCAAATCGGGGGGGGACCCCAGACCCAAATCAGGGGGAGCTCAGACCCAAACCAAGGACCCCAGACCCAAACCAGGGACCCCAGACCCAAATCAGGGGGACCCCAAACCAGGGGGGGGACCCCAGACCCAGATCAGGGGGATCAGGGACCCCCAGCAACTCCCCCAGAGGGGATTTGGGGTTCCCCAGGTGTGTTTTTGGGTCCCCAGGTGGATTTTTGGGGTGTCCCAGGTGTATTTCAGTGTCCCCAGGTATCCTCAGGTGTCCCCAGGTGTGTCTCAGCTGTCCCCAGGTACATTTCAGTGTCCCAGGTGTGTCCCAGGTGTGTTTCAGGTGTCCCAGGTGTCCCCAGATGTCCCCAGGTGTCCCCAGGTGTCCCCAGGTGTATCCCCAGGTACCCCCAGGGATCCCCAGGTGTATCCCCAGGTACCCCCAGATGTCCCCAGGTACATTTCAGTGTCCCCAGGTGTGTTTTTGGTGTCCCCAGGTGTGTTTTTGGTGTCCCCAGGTGTGTTTTTGGTGTCCCCAGGTGTGTCCCCAGCTGTCCCCAGGTGTGTCCCAGGTGTCCCAGCTGTATCTCAGGTGTCCCCAGGTGTCCCCAGGTGTGTTTTTGGTGTCCCCAGCTGTCCCCAGGTGTATTTTCAGTGTCCCCAGGTGTCCCCAGGTACATTTCAGTGTCCCCAGGTACATTTCAGTGTCCCCAGGTGTATTTTTCAGTGTCCCCAGATGTCCCCAGGTGTATTTCAGGTGTCCCAGGTGTGTTT
>NW_015379824.1:0-1277 GCF_001522545.3 Parus major
GCTCTTTCTCCTCTGCACTTCTGTCTGGCAGCTCAGTTGTGCTCATCTTGCCTTGGCTGCTGTAGCTGCACTGAAGGCTAAGCTGCATGAGACAGAGAAGGATCTGTCAAGCTTTTACATAGCATGTATGGTAGAGGGCCATCTGCAGCTCAGGAGGAATCTTGATGTCAAAGCTGATGCTGTAGTGTCTTCTGCCTGAAACAACACCCAGATAAAAACACGGACATTTGGGAACTCAGTGTGTGCTGGGTTTTCACAGCTTTACATCTCTCCCAGACTGGAAGGGCCTTCTGTCCCCTCCATAGTGTCCTGTCTCCACCTTACTCCCAGCACCTCCAAAACCAGACCATTTATATTCCAGGGGTAGTTTTTCTGCTGTTTTCTTCCATAAAGCTCTTGTGGATCCATGATGGCTGTTCAAGATACCAGTTTCAATTGAGCTACAAACTCTTTGCCACATACCTGTGGGGGACTCTGAGCCAGTCAACAAAACACCCATCCTTCCTTGGAAGGAAGGGATTACTTGGGATAGTTTGCCACTCTCTTTAGGGGAGAAACCTTAGCTGGTGTCCTGGCGTGACTTTAAGACAGCTTTGAAAGCTAAGAAAGTTGAATCTGCTGGAGGCTGATGGGAGTTTTTTCTCCTGACCAATTATCTGTCATTTCTGAGAATTGGCAGCGGTTTTAACCATTGAAAAGTGAGATCAACTTGTGAACATCACCTTAAGATGTAAACCCAGGGCTCTCTTGTTCTCTTTGGTTTCTGGCTTCTGAAAAGGTAACAAGGCTCTGTCTCGGCCTCCTCCCCCCCTCCAGGCTGGACAAGGCCGCAGAGGGCAGGAGGGGAAGAAACGGAGCCGGCCAGCCTGGTTTAGTTTGTAGTTTCTGCTGCTGAACTGGATCCTGACACCATGAACATCTGCAGCTTTCCAAGACTTTAACTCTTTCACTACCTGGATGAAACTTACAGATTACTCCTTTTTCCCAAAGAGAGGGGAAGAGAGAGAGAGAGAGAGAGGGATAATCAACATAAAGAAGACATCATAAAACCATCAAAGACAGTGAAGAAAAGAATTAAGTTTTAGATGCGAAGAGAGAATAAGGAGATGCTTTAATTAAGCTGAAATATTTTTCTGTTAAAGCTATAGAGATACACAATAGTGTTCTGAAAAAAATCTTTAATTCATGACAGAGTATATTGGGAGGAATGGAGTGTTCAAAGTGTGGATTTTGAGCAAAAAGTGGAGTAGTTGTGATACAGTGAAGTGCTGGAACAG
>NW_015379824.1:2822-4429 GCF_001522545.3 Parus major
CACTCAAATATACCTCAGGTCAAAACATGTGCCCTAGGAGTCCTGTCCTTTCATTGCCTGTAATTAATTCTAATTCTATACTAATTCGTGGTTATTAGAGAGAGGCATGATTTTGTTTCCTTCAAGGACACTGCCCTGAATGTGATGAGGAGAAAATGACGCTGCTGACCACTGCAGGAGAAAATGAAAAGCAGCATCAGTAAGACAATCTGCCCCCCTGAGTGCTTTCTTCTGATGACTGCATTGATCTCTGATTGATGATTTATGGGCTCACATGCCCTGTCTAATCGAGCTGGCTATCACTGCTGTAGACATCACCTGCAGTCAAAGCCATCTCATGCTGCACAAAGCACTGCTCTGCCCCCTGAATCTCTCTGTGAACTGGGGTATCCTTGTGTTACACTGAGCTACAGTGTGAGCTGGGCTCTAACAAGCAAAGGTGGTAGTGTCACAGTACAGGGCTCTCTCCTTCAGGTCCTTCCCACAGAGGTTGTACTTCGTTGCTATGTAGTTGGCAATGGCTCTGGTCTGCACCAGCTTCATCCCGTCCATCTCTACCATTGGCACTTGCTGAAAGAGCAGGGATCCATCTGGGGGAAAGGGAATAACACAGGGAGGTGTTCAGTCCCTGAATGACAACCACGAGTGTGTGTTAGGCAAAGGAACCACATGGATTACTTTTTATTTAGAATCTGAATCATTTAGGTTGGATAAAAAATATTTAGACCAACAGTGGAACCTTTGAGATTTGAGGAAACAGCCAAATGCAGAACTTTAAGCTGTCATATACTGAAAAATACGTGCACTGTATATCCCTAATTCAGGTGATTTTCATGGAGGTTAATGAACAGATGGGAAGGACTGAAGGGTCTGACCCAGACACTTTCTCTCATGATTTATAAAGAAATAAATTTGGACTTTCTAAGCACTGGCTAACACACAAGGTGGTGAATAATAATGAAAATAAATAAGAGTAAATATAAGAGCTTGAACTGTCTTTGTGACTACTTTATTAATTTTACAAATGGCATCTCATCTATACAGGCATGGAATCAGAACCATGAGGGAGTTCCATGAGACTCCTGCAAGACCCAAATATCAACGGGCATGAGGATGGAGCCATACAACTTGTTTGCAAGCTTGCAGAATCCTTGTCCTAGCATGAAAGGAGTAAAAATACCTTCAGAAAGAGAGGTTTCAGATCAGAGAAGCAGGGAAGTGTTTTTGCTTTAGGGAATCGTATTTCTTGACTAAGATAACTGCTCAGCTTTATCACTTTTTGTATCCTATGTAAGACAATTACGCAGGGATACACTCTGCTAGTAAGGGTGCATTTACCTTGATGCTGTGTCCCAAAATACTTTTTGACAGGCAGCGTGTAGCACAGGTATCAAGACATTATTCCTAAAGGACAGCAGGACTGCAAATGCTACCCACCCCTAGCTCGGATTTCTTTTGACAGGCCAGGTGAAGAGCACAGACATGTAATGTGGATTGGAGGAAACATGATTATCATGTTCAGGAAGATGGAAGCTGAAGCTAGCGCAGTGGGTAGTTGCCTTGGGAGAGAGGAATGCAGCTGAGGTACAGGCAAACTCAGAAATCTG
>NW_015379825.1:0-4538 GCF_001522545.3 Parus major
TGGTCCCTCCACTGGTCCAGTGGCATGGACCCAGGACGAGATTAGGGTAATTCTGGCTTGGGGAATAGGCCCCTCCAGCTATGACTCTGCATTACTCCAAGACACAGCTGCTCTTCTGCATCTGTTTCCACACTCAGCACCTCGATCTCTCCTCCTCTCCCTCCAGGTCTTTGATGTCCGGCCACTGTGGGGTGAGCTGCAGCCAGGAGAGAGGCAGCTGGTCACCTTCTCCTTCTTTGGCTACGCCAACATCGTTGCCCGTGTCAGGGCTCTGTGCCACGTGGAGGGAGGCCCCACCTACGAGGTGGTGCTGACTGGGCAGGCTTCGTGCCCCAGCTACCAACTGGACGTGGAGGAGATTGACTGGGAGCCGCAGGTACCACAGGCTTCTCCTGGCACAGCTCCTTGTCTTGGAATCGTGGCCACTGGGTTCCTGCCTACCTTGATCCCAGGCTCTCTGCCCTTCTCAACTGCTTTGTTTGCTCTGGGGCTTGTCAAAGCTGTCAAAGACAACCTTTGAGAGCTATGTCCAGCATCCAAGCTGGTTTAAAATGGCCATCTCCACCCCTCCCTTCCTTCCTGGCCAAGGGACATCACACCATCCCCTTCAGGGCACCTAACACTGCCTCCTGGGGAAGACAAGGGTCCCAGTGAAGATGTCCAGAGGGACATGTCCCTGAGATGTCCCTCCAGAGATCTGCTCCTAAAGCTTGAGCTGCAGGGAGATGCTCTTGTCTAATGCTCTTGCTTGAGCCACAAAATAATCTGGGTAGGAAGTTGGGCTTTCAGTCACTTCTGTAGCTGAAGAGCATGTCCCAGAATAATCCCCACTTTACTTCTTTAGAGTTAAAAGCCCACAGATATTTCCAGCTGCTGGCCTGTCTGTGTTGTCCTGTGTGTCTCTCTTGTCACCTGTATGTTTCTTGCCAATATTTGCATGCAGGTGCCTTTTCTTCTAGAATGCCTCTCTTAGAAATGCACTGACTTTTAGATACAATCAAATGGGGACAAAGTTGTCAAGTCAAAAGAAAAGTGTTCACTAATAACGATTCAGCTGAGTGGGCTGTGCATCTCCCTCCTCAGGAGCTGAGCACAGACCCCCCCATCACCAGAACAGCTTCTTTTATACCCCTTATAGCTGTCTGGGGTGGTCCCTGTCCCCTTTCCCTTTGGATGGGTACTCGGGAACTTACATTCTCTCTGACTGCCACCTTCGCTGCCCCCTCCCCTCTCATCCTATTTCCTTTTCAGTCAGGTCTTCAACCCTGCCCCTCTGTCAGCTCACAGCAACACTTTATTACTGGCCCTGACAGAGAGGTTTTACCACCTCTCTGTAGTTGTGTGGTTGCATTGTGGCTGTTTGTTTTCAGCCCCATGAAAGAGGAAGGAGATTGCCAGCATCAGGCCTGTATCTGTAACATCCCACTCCTCTGTCCTCTGTCCAGGTGTTTACCAAAGTCCTCCAAGCAGAGGTCACCCTGCACAACACCGGGGTTATTGAGTTCACCTACGTGGTGCCAAACTCCAGCACTGGCACTGCAGCAAACCCTCTGCCTGGTGTGCCCATGGTCATGCCCACCACAGTGAGTAGTACAAGTCATTGGCTCTGGGCCTGTGTCAGGTGGCCCAGGAGAGGGTTAAAGGAAAAAAAGAGGGTAAAAGAGCAGGGGGGGAAACCCCAAACCCAGCCCTGGGAGACAAGGCTGTAAGCAGTTGGTGCTGGGGGCAGAGAGGTCAAGCAAGTGCTCGCCTAATAGACTGCCCCATGGCCTTGGCTGGCAGGTACCACTGGCCAGAGGCACAAGTGCTGAGCTCTCTGGCTGTGCTGATACTGGAGTTGGGTGCTGCTGCCTCTTCTGAGGGTCTCTTTATTCCTTGTCCCTGTCTCCCTGCTGCCAGCATTAAGCAGCATTTACATATTCCTTGCTTGGGCTTGAAGCTCCGTTGCCAGAAATGGCACAGTCCCTGTGCTGGTCCCTCGCTCCTCCAGCTTTGCTTCTCTGCAGGAGCTTTGTGGGGCAGTGAGGGGACCAGGGAGGAGCGGGGCTGAAAGAGCAAGAAGAGTTTGCAGCATCCCACCATGCTAGCTTCTCAGTCCTGCCTGGATGTCTTGGAGCTTTAGCAGTATTCCTGTCCTTAGCCCTGTTGGAATGGGAAGGGGAAGCCAAAGGCTTTCCCATGGTTTCACGTGTGTCTCGTGCAAGGGGTGACAGGCTGGTGTCCTCCTGCTGCGAGCACCTGCGGACACAGCTCTGCATGGGCCGTGCAGTCAGTTGCTGCAGCAGCACCTTGGCGCTGGAAGCTTGGCCGGGCTCCCTGTGGCTGCAGCCGTGTCGTGTAACTCAGGAGGCCGAGAGGCAGCGTTTGTCCTGCTCTGCTGCTTCTCCCTGCAGTGGGAACAGCAATGGGGAGCCAAGGGACCAGGCCTGTGTGCAGGGGCGAGGCAAGGAAAGCTGCAGCTGTGTCCCGTCACCCAGAGCCGTGTTTTCCTTCAACCTCGCTGCTGTGAGCCCAGCCTGGGGTTTGGACAGCATTTCTGAAAGCCCAAAGAGGAGGGATGGCCCTTCCTGCCATCACTCGCATCCCCACATGTCATCCTAGTCCCTGCTCCTGCATTTCCAGAGATGTATGTTTGCAAGAAACCATGAGTCAGGATGGTGTAACTGCAGAGGCAGAAGGTGTTTTTGTTGGGATCATTAACAAGGGGTCAGGCCCTTTGACACCAGCCTGGAATTGCTGATGTGCTGTGATAGGGGCTGCTGGCCCTCCTGAGAGTGCTGGCAGAGGGCATGTGCCATGAGCAGCAGAGCTGTGCTCACATCAGGCTGTGCTGGGGCTGCAGCCTGGAGAGACCTCAGGAGGACACACTGCACCCCAGGGTTGGAGGCACAAGCTTTTGGGCACAAGGAATGTAGAAAGGGATGTGGTCTGATGTTTTCTTCTAGATGAGAACCTGTCTTCTCAGCCTGTCTGTCCCCTGAGCCATCCCCCATCGCATCTTTGATGCAATCCTTTCCTCCTGTCCCGTCCCTGCAGGGTTCCATTGCACCTGGCGAAAAACAAGTGCTGAAAGTCTATTACCTGCCAGGAAAGCAAGGAGTCTTCTGCAGGACTGTCCAGATCCAAGTGGCTTATCTGGAACCAGCAGAGATCTTCCTGAGAGGAGAGGGGACCATGTCTAGAATCACCAAGGACCTACCCCGGAAAAGTTTGAAAGGTGAGCACTGTCATCTTCCAGAAAGATCCCCCGGGTTTTCCCCCTACCACAGCGCATTGGGCAGCTCACACCCACCTCCACCAAGTCTGGAAGTTTCAAGGCTGCCAGACCAACACTTTGGCCTCTCTGGTTGCTTCCTGAGTTTTGAGCAGTTGAGCCTATTTAGGCTTTCTCTCAGGAACCACCCTGCAGATCTTGCCAGCACATTGTTGGAGGCCCAGCACATTTGATGGCTAGGCAGAAAAGCTTGGGAAAGCTGTAAGAGAGGCTAGCAGGGCTTTTGGCAAGGTTGGATCTGCGTGACATTGCAGGGGATGACATGGTCCCCTGTGAGGAGGAAGATAAGTGAGAACGAACATGAGGATTCAGAGAGGAGCAGCAGCATCCATTGTTTCTGGGAGAGACCAGTGTTGGGGAAGTGGGAACTTCCCAGCTTAAATGGGATTGGCAATGTTCCTAGTCTTCTATTTATGGATCATTTTTTCCTTCAGAAAAGAGGAAGAAAAGAAACCTGAAGGAAGAAAAAAGGAAGAGGGATGAATCACCTGTCATCAACCCTGGTAACGGAGTCTGTCATTGATGGAGTTATTGATTGTCTTGGCTGAACAGCAGGCTAGTGTCCAACATCTCCCCAGGGCCTCCTCAGCTGAGGGGCTCCCCCAGCAGCATGCTGGGTCTGGTGGAAGAGGTGGGAGGGTTATTCCCACTTGGGAAATTGGAGGAGTAGCAGCTGGGCTTCCTCTCCAAGTTGCCTTTGCTTGTGGCCAGCCCATCCTCCATGCTTCCAGCTCTCAGATACATACTGCCATAATCAGATGGTAAGATTTCTGGGCCACTTGCTGAATTTGGAGAGCTCGTGGTGTGTTCTCTTTTGTGAATGAGAGAGCTATTCATAGGTAAGTGTTTATACCTACCAAGTGAGCAGAATATCCATTCAGTGAAGGGCCAGGCACCAGCGAACTCTTCTTCACTTGCTGTGCAAATGGCAAGAGGGGAAACGGAACTGATGAACTTGGTGTTTTCCAAATGGCATTTTCATGATAGCCCTCATTATTCTTATATATTCTCTCATATATTCTTCAGAAGACAAACCCTGAGAAGTTCAGTCCTGAAATTCCTTCTGAAACTGGGAAGCTCTTTATGAAGAAGTTTTCTGTTGCTAAGCCTGTGAATGCTTTGACATGTCATCACGTGGAATTTCCCTTACTCTGAAGGACTCAATGAATGAATTGAAGAACCTGATGAGTGAGAAGAACCTCAAGTTCATGCAAGGTGTGCATTGGCACACCTCGTTTACTAATAAAGCAGGAAAAAAAAAAAA
>NW_015379826.1:0-416 GCF_001522545.3 Parus major
CCACACGCCCCGGCCAGACCTTTTCGGGGCTCTCAAGCAGGGTGACGTGCAGGGACACGAGGCCAGAGAAGGCCACGTCGGGGAAGGCCAGGCCCTCCACGTAGAAGACGCTCTCGTGGCAGTGCCGGCTTGGCCGCACAGTGTAGGCCAGCTTGGAGCCCCCCAGAACGTGCCGGAACTTCTCCAGCTCCCCACTGTCTGCAGGACACGGAAACCTCAAACCCAAAACACAGACCCACACCCCAGTGTTCCTAAAAGTCACCCCCATTCCCACAGTGGTCCTAAAACCCAGCCCCATTCCCACAGTGTTCCCAAAATCCAGCCCCATTCCCACAGTGGTCCTAAAACCCAGCCCCATTCTCCTGGTGTTCCCAAAACCCAGCCCCATTCTCCTGGTGTTCCCAAAATCCACCCCC
>NW_015379826.1:1396-2576 GCF_001522545.3 Parus major
GGAATTAATCCCGAGAAATGCAACTGCAGGAGGTGCTGTGGGGTGAGATTGGGATAAATCCTTCAGATTTATCCAAGTGTCACAACCCGCAGTGAATCCCGCAGCCTGGAATTGCGGCAATTCCCTGGATATTCGGCAAATCCCCCAAAACGCGCGGGCAGCCGCTCCTGGAAAAGGCAATTCCGACAAATCTCCAAAAGGGATTAAAGCAAATCCCACCAGAGGCTGGGAAAGGCGGCGGATCCAAACGCACGGCGGGAATTCCTCAAAAACCCCAAATCCGGGGATATTCCAGGTGCAAAACGCGCCTGGGAATAAACGGAATAGACGGGAATAAATCCCATAAAAATAACGGCAGGAATGCCCCCGAAACGCCCCAAATCGGGGGATATCCCGTCATGGGAAAGGGGAAAAAAAGGGGAATAAATCCCACAAAAATAACCGCGAGAATCCCCCCAAAACGCCCCAAATCTTGGAATAAAATCCGCGAACCTCCCGAGGGCAGCGGGGACGGGACCCGGCCGCGCTCCCATCGGTCCCGGAGCTGCCATGGGGGGATTTGGGGCGTGGATCTCCCCAAAATCGGCATTTCCCGAGCGGCGCAGCGCAGGCCCGAGCCCGTCCCGCCCCGCCCGGGGCTGCGGGCCATGGGCCCGGAGCGCAGCCGGGAGAAGGAAACGCGGATCCCTGCCCTGGAAAGGGGGAAAATCCCAGCCTGGAGCAGCGGGAGAGGACGGGGAATGAACCCCGAGCGCCGGGAGTGGGGCCGGAGCCGGGGCAGAGAATCGGGGATTTGGGCAGAGAAACCGGGATTTGGGCAGAGAATCCGGGATTTGGGAAGAGAATCCGGGATTTGGGAAGAGAATCCGGAGCCCGGAGGGGCCGCCCGGGCCGGGACTTCGCTCTCCGCCTCCCCCCGGGGGTGGGAAAGGTTTTCCAAATCCCGCCGGGATGAGGAGAGCAGCGTGGAAATCCCAAAAATCCCAGAAAGGGCTGGTGGCGCCCCAAAAGTGGCAAAATCCCGCTGGGAATGCGGCGGTGCCGCTGATGTGGGGATGTCCAGAGAGGCTGTGAGGGACAGAGGGGTGGACAGAGGGGTGGACAGAGGGGTGGACAGAGGGGTGGACAGAAGGGTGGACAGAGGGATGGACAGAGGGGATGGATAGAGGGATGGACAGAG
>NW_015379827.1:0-4439 GCF_001522545.3 Parus major
GCCATGGGCACAGTGGGAGCTTCAGGCAAAGGTTATTAGAGAAGCTCCTGTTGGGTCACCAGGTGCAGAAAGGACCCCCAACACCCCAATTACACCCCAAGATCCCCCAAGCCACGGTCCCCCAGCTTTCTAAACGCCTTCTTGAGAGGAGACTGGGAGTGGCTGGATCCAATCCCAGCCCCAGGATTTGTGAAGGATTTCTCTGTAAAGGATTATACATGTGGAATTGAACCTTTGTAAAATTTTGTCCCTCAACATGAAGAACAGCAAACCAGAAGTATTTATATACATATAGATGTGATTGATTAGGATCATGACTCGACAGAAAGGTCTTAATGAGAATTAATTACTCCACTGTATAGTGACTGATGCGGTCAGATAGGGAACGCCTATCAGAAGATCTCGTGTTGTACGGGAAGATAGGGCCCCTCTTTCTCCAAAGTTCCATAACCCATAATGTCACGGTGACTACGTCATCATATCCTGGTCATATAAATCCTTGCACACTGGAAATAAACGCTCTTCACCGTCCACCACACTGGTGTTTGCGTGGATTAGCCTGACAGGCCTGTAAATTTAGCCGTCATGTCGCCCACGAACCGGGTTGCTACACCTCATTCTGAGGCAGCAAGTGGTGCCAAAACCCGGGACTGCTCCCCGAGACACAGGTTCAAGCAGCTGGATTTCGGGAGCTTGCCAGACACTGAGGGATGGCTGGAGTGGCAGGACCGACTCCAGCGGTGAGGATGCTCCTGTACCGCCAAGATGCAGTCGCTTGGGAAGGTAGTTTTGCAACTGCACAGGCAGTGGGGTATAGACTGCAAATCAAAGGATTTTGAATGCATGGTTGTCAGATTGTTAGAATTATGTGTTATCGATGATCCTGTAGATATATTACACCCAGACTGCTGGGTTAGGTGAACCGAGGCGCTCACGATTGACGTGATGTGCTTCAGGTCCAGCAAGTACCTTAAAAACTGGGCGAGAGTTCTGCAAGCGCTGCAAAAAGCGCTTCAGGAACAAGAAACTTGGAAGGCAGCTCAAAGCTGTTTAAAGGTTACACCGCGGGTGGGGGTAGGAGCTGCCACTCAGACCACGTTTATTGATTGCCCCACCAATTCTAACTGGCCATCTAATGATGACGGGCGACCCGAGTCGCCATCCCGCCTGCCCGGCTCTAACGCGGGTTTGGCCGCGGAACACACTCTGCCGCCAGGGCGTATCAACGCCGCAGAGTCACGGGGCGCGCCCGACACTGCAGGCCCTGGAGATGTCGGGGAAAGGCCTCCGCCATACGCGCCGTGTAATGGCGCCGGGAACACGAGCAAGGGGCGGAGCGAAGGGTGCCTAATGCGCGCGGACATACGCGATCGGGAGCCTAACGGGAGGCAGGCGGACAGCGCCGAGAGTGAAGGGGAGGAGAGCCCACAGTCCAACCAGGGATCGTGCCCTAGAGTATCTCCTTATAAGGAGAAGAACCCGCTGGAAGGAACGTGGAGAAAGGGAGGAGAAAAACCCGTCCCTGGGAAAGGGAGAGGGCGGAGCCCAACAAAAAGGCACCATAGCCCGGAAACCTCGAGTCAGTCAACTTCTGGCACTGACCCAGATACCGGTCAGAGCAGGAGGTCAAATGACGAGCCCACAGCGCGGGTTTGCAACCACGGTAAACTAAGCCCTTGTATTTACACCCAAGGCTTTGGCTCCTCCGCTGACTTTGTTGGGAGATCCACGTCCCTTCTAGAGGGGTCGGTCTTCTCTCCGAAGTTGTTTTGCAGGGCGAAGTGAAATCTCAGCCTTCGGCTCATGAGATGGAAACACCTCTGTGCCGCCCTAAAGAAAGAGTGCTGCTTCTGCGCGAATCGCGCTGGAGTTGTGCAGGATGTCGTAGCTGGGCTGCAAGACAGACTGGTCCGACGGAAGGCAGCCGAAATAGCTCAGTTGGGAGAGCATTGGATTGGGAATCAGGGTGGAAATTGGTCCTGACAGGTCGGGGGTATGCCACAGTGGAGAAAGATAATATTATTAAGTGGTGTCCATTGAAATCAATAAAGCCTGTGCTGTATAATTTAACTAATGAAACCTCAGAGTTTCTTTTAACAGGTCTACCACTATAATCCTCCACGTCGACCTTGCTTCTCGCCCTCGACATGGACATCAACACTTTCACGACAGGGTCTGTGCCTTTGTTGTTTCCTGTTTCTAAGCCTGCCTCGCATTGTACAGGGAGAACTGGATGTGCATCCTTACCGGCTGTGCACCTGGACACTTCGCAGTCCCTTGGACGGTAGAGTAATTGCCCAAACTGTGTCTAATGCCCCTAGCTTCATCGTTCACATTAGTGATATATTTAACACCGATGGAATAGGAATTGACCCAAGTCAGGGAAAACCTCTTGCCTACATTAATTGGGGAACATACTGGTGCCCTAGTGTCAACCCCGGTAAAAGCTATTGCACCTATCCTGGGTACGGGTTTTGTGGGTATTGGGGTTGTGAAACCATCGTCGCCAGTAACCAGTGGACACCAGCTAGGAGAGATAGTTTCCTAGATGTGGGTTTTTGGCCCAAAGACTGCAAGCGGCCCATGTTTGGAAAGAGCGGTATGATCACTGCTAAAGGAAGCTGTTCCCACCTGAATGTAACAGTCCTGCAACCTCAGGACACCAGCAGGTCGCTAGGACGAAAGTGGTCAGTATTCCTTCATAGTTGGGATACAGATCCAAACACGATCATTCAAATTATCAGAGCTTCACCACCACACCACACCGCTCTCGGACCCAACAGAGTTATAGCCCAACAATACAATCAAATAAATAGCTATCCCACGCCTAGCCTCACTAGTGCCACATCAGCACTTCATGGTGCGCTCGAACTGACATCTCATGCCCTCTTTCATCGCATGTTGAATGCCACATTTCTATCGCTAAATGCAACAAAGCCAGACCTTACCCGTTCTTGTTGGCTTTGCTATGATGCCTACCCGCCCTTTTATGAAGGGGTAGCCCTTAACACCATGTTCAGCTACTCCAAAGCAAATAACCCCAAGCGATGCTTGTGGAACACCCCTCGCAAGGGAATCACACTAGAGCAAGTTTCAGGCAAAGGCGTTTGCTTAGGCAACAGACAGGCAATACAACGCCATGAAGAGATTTGTGGCACTCCTGTGACTCTGGATAAGACCAAGTCCTGGGTAATTCCAGCAACCTCAGGAATTTGGGCCTGTAGCTCCACAGGGATCACCCCGTGTATTTCCATCAAACACTTTGATGAAGCTAACGATTTTTGTGTTCAAGTGGTTGTTATCCCTAGGATCCTATACTTTCCTGGAGATGAGTTGCTGTACCACCAGGAAAGAAGTTCCCCACGGCAAAAGCGAGAACTTATCGCTGCCATCAGCCTCGCAGTGCTTTTAGGCTTAGGAGCAACAGGCGCAGCAACAGGTGTGTCAGCTCTAGTGACTCAAAACCAAGGTCTAGCCCAACTGCAGACAACAGTTGATGAAGACTTGCACAGGATCCAAGAGTCTATTTCCAACTTAGAGCGATCCCTCAAGTCCCTTGCTGAGGTCGTGCTGCAGAACAGACGAGGACTGGACATCTTACTCATGCACCAAGGAGGTCTGTGTGCTGCCTTGGATGAGAAGTGTTGCTTCTATGCCAATTATTCAAGGCCAATCAAGCAATCCATGGCAGAGCTACAACAAAGACTTGAACAGCGTAGCCAGCAATGCTCTCAGCAGAACTGGTTTAGTTCAATGTTCAACCAATCCCCGTGGATTATTACCCTTGTTTCCACGTTAGCAGGACCAGTTATCGTAGTTGTGTTCGTACTTATTTTTGGTCCTTGTCTTCTTAATAAGATAGCCCAGATTATAAAAACCCGTTTAGATAAGATTGACATTTTATATTTAGAACAGAGACAGTTAACCTGAGTTTGCATGACAGTTCGTACTAACACACCGCGGTTTCGTCTGATGTTCGCTACTAACAAGTTCATGGTTTGTTGTTAATTACATAAGTCATTCTGTTATAAAGTTCTGTTCATAGAGAGGGGGGGAGATAATGTGGATAGACAGGTAACGCCGATAGGAAGATCTCGTGTTGTACGTGAAGATAGGG
The DNA here is from genome assembly GCF_001522545.3 of Parus major. NCBI lineage: Eukaryota > Metazoa > Chordata > Aves > Passeriformes > Paridae > Parus > Parus major. The sequence continues at coordinate 4,118 of NW_015379827.1, forward strand.
CCCCTCTTTCTCCAAAGTTCTATAACCCATAATGTCACGGTGATTACGTCATCATAACTCGGTGATATAAATCCTTGCACACTGGAAATAAACGCTCTTCACCATCCACCACATTGGTGTCAGCGTGTGATTAGCCCGACAGGCCTGTAAGTTTAGCCGTCATGTCGCCCATGAACCGGGTCGCTACACCTCATCCTTAGGCAACACCCATCCCGACAGCTTTAAGGGGGCATCAGCCCCAACACCCCCAGGTAGCCCGATTGCATCCCGGAGCAGAAAGCAGGTACTACAGGCACCCTTGTGGGAAGCAATAGCACCAGAA
>NW_015379828.1:0-1443 GCF_001522545.3 Parus major
TGGCAAAGCACTGATGATGCGCTTGCACTCTTTGTTGGCATTTGCAAAAGCGAGACTTCGGATGAGGAGTGGTTTTGCAACCTCATCACTGCATTGTCTCTCTACTGCTTGTGTGAGGCGATCAACAAATGAGGTGTAAGGCTCAGAATCACCTTGTTTCACTTCTGTATAAATGCCATCTATAGTTCCAGCTGGCTGAATCTGTAGAATTGCTTTTCGTGCTGCTTCTTTAATATCTGCGATTACTTGCTGAGGCAGATCTGCAGCCTGATCTTCAGGTCTATCATGAGGATCATCCCTTGCTAAATGTGCCAATGTGAGGGCTGCATTTGGGCCCCCAGCATAAGTATTTAATAATTGCATGAGAGCTCTGCGCCACTTTACATCCCATAACATGTACTGTGAATCTGTTAGGATTGTAGAAGTAATATATTTATAGTCATAAGGCACTAAGTCATAATTGTTAAATGTGCTTCTCAACAACTGCTTGAAGTATGAGGAGTTCAATTCATTGTCCTTTATAGCTTGCATCAAGTCTTTAATATTACATCATGGGTTAAAGGATCCNCGTAGGAGAATGAGGAATGCCAAAGGTGTGACGAACACCCCATTTCATTAAAAACGTGGCAAGCCTTTGTGCTATATAGGCAGGCCCGTTATCTGTTTTTATTTCTTGGGGTACGCCTAATGATGCAAATGCTTGTAAGAAATGCTGGCATGCATGTTTTGCGGTTTCTCCTGTGTGCAGAGAAGTAAAGATTGCACTTGAAAAAGTGTCTACCGACACATGAATATTCTTGAATTTCTCAAAAGGTGGATATTTTGTAATATCTGTTTGCCATATTTGCAAGCTTTGCAATCCTCTTGGATTGACTGCGCCTGTAGATACAGGAGGTTTCACAAGCTGACAATCAGGGTAGGCACTTATGATTGTTTTTGCTTGATCTTTAGAAATGCGAAACATTCTCACAAGTGCTTGTGCATTTTGGTGAAAAAATGCATGACTTAACTTTGTTTGTTCAAAAATATCTGGCAAAGTATTTGCAATAGTCATTGTCAATTTATCTGCGTTTGCATTTCTTTCTGTTAAGAACCCTGGGAGTGAAGTGTGCGCTCTGATATGTGAAATAAAATATTTTTTCTGTGTTCTATGGTTTGTTGCATACCCAGGAGATAACGACACAAATTATCGTTGTTAACTCTCTTTAAAAGTGATCTTTCGATTTTCTTGACTATATTAACTACATAAGCTGAGTCAGTTATTAAATTAAAAGGTTCTTGAAACCGTTGAAACGCTTTAACTACTGCTGCTAACTCTACAATCTATGGGGAACTCTCTACTATTTGAATATCTGAATCCCACGTTTGTGTTTTTGGGTTTTGCCATGTGATCACTGATTTATGTGTTTTTCTTGAACCATTAGTGAACAATGTTATTGCATC
>NW_015379828.1:4495-5970 GCF_001522545.3 Parus major
ACTAGTATATTTTTAATGGCAATATATAACAAATCAAGTATGTCTCATATTCTGCTATTCAAAGAAAACTAATAATAAGCTGATAATATGCAGTTTGGGAACTATTACCACACTTTTGGTTAAATTACCACTCCTGACTGTAAAACCCCTGATAAATAACTATTTTAATCTATTATTCCTCAAAATAAAATAATTGTGACATCATGGCATTAACATTAAAAATTTTATTCTTGCATACATAACACAGAACTTTATCAAATACTAAAATGTATTGAAAATCTATTTGGCCATTGTTTTTATGTGTTCTGTGAATACAGCAAATTACCATACTCTACGGTTGCTAAAATAGAATTTTAATTTATCCAGTTTCTAGAGTGTATATAGTACAAGAACAAATATATGCAAAGGTCTGGTTTCACTTCTAACTTCTTCCAAATAGTTGTCTCTAGTCTGCTGCATTTATTTTAGTATTTTGATTCTGGTTTATGATATGGATTAAGACAATGACAAAATTCTTGGTCTTTTCAGCTACTTACTGAAAAATTACGTACATAAGAAATTAAAAGCCTTACCTGAATGAATTTACCTCTCAGACACAAATTATAGTAAACACGTGCCTATCTTTGGTACAACAGTAGTTTCTGTCTGAGCATTCCTGCACAATGTTGAAATGTTTTTGGTAGATCTTCAAGCATTTCCCATCTGAGGCTTTTTTCCTCCGTAGAAATCCTGCAGAAAGATAAACCTGAAAAATTGTTGGTAACACATTCAAACAAGTCACATCTAGATATATAACAGCAAGAGAATGAAGAAAAAAATTTGGGTGGTCTAACAAGCATTGAAAAGAAACAAATTATTTTTCTAACACAGTAGGCCCACAAAAGCAAAACTGACTGAAGAACACAGGGTTTTCTTACCAAGGCAGAGCAAGATGTTACCACCTGTCTAGAGGATATTCATAATAATCCCTTAAAAAGTATGGAAAAACATTTTTTTTTTTAAATTAAAAATGCAGTCACACTGTTAAATTATCACATTGGCAATATTCCCTGTTTTTCAAGTATTACTGTTGGAGGGTAATTTTCTCACAAACGGGATGGGACCACCAGGTGAAGCTTTTATTTTGGGCACCAGTCTCAGCTACAGACACAGGAGATGGCACAAGCTCACGTCTACCAAAAGCAGCTCCAAAATCTCTTTGTTACAGAACATTTTATAAGTTTTGCAGGCAATAGCATATTGCTAAAACTTACAGACAGTTGTTCTAGCCAAATATTAAAAGCACATGTACACCTCCAAACAATGCTTGTTTGCTTTCTATTAACAGGTTGTAATACTTTATCACTAAGCTTAAAACCTTCTACTATCTTGTAAACATGTTTTTCTGCAGTCTTAAGGTGCAGCTTAGCCAAGCCTAACAACTCAACTATTGTTTCATGTCCTTGCATATTGTATCTTCTTTACTTTTAGGCTTT
>NW_015379829.1:0-1158 GCF_001522545.3 Parus major
AAAAACCGGGGATTCCCCCACTTTAAATACCGCCCGTTCCTTTCAAACCTCGTCCGGTGTCTCCCCGCCAGCTCCCGGTGCCCGTCCGGTACCTCCCGGTAACTCCCGGTGGCCCCTCCGCTAGGCCTTAAGCGCCCTCCCGTTCTCCCCGCGATCCCTCCCGGTGCTTCCCCGGTGCCCTCCCGGTTCCTCCCCGGTTACCTCGGCGGCCGCCGGGATGTAGCCGGCGTAGGCCAGCACGAAGCTGCAGAACTTATTGAAGTCCTCGATCGTTCTCCGCCGCTTTTCCGGGGGCTGCCGGTACCGGGAACCGAGCGGGGGGAGTGGGGGGGAACACCGTGAACAGCGGGATCTCCTCCAAAACTCCCGGGACCCCTCTCGGTAACACCGGGAAGGGTCAAAGGATTGACCGGAGGGGGAATCCCCGTTCCCCGCACCCCTCCCGGTGCCCTCCCGTTGCCTCCCGGTGCCCCCCGGTGCCCTCCCGGTGCCCCCCCCTCACCTGCGGTTCGGTTTTCAGCGGCCCCAGCGCTTCTGTGGAACGGGAAGGGACGGGGGGGTCACACCGGTACCGGGAGGCACCGGAGCCGCAGCGGTACCGGCGCTCTGGAGGCTCCAAACCCCTCCGGTTCTACCTCCAGCTCCCGCCGGTAGCGGCTCCAAATTCCCCCGGTACCGGCTCCGAAACCTGTCCGGTACCGGCTGCAAAACCCCCCGGTAGCGGCTCCAAATCCCCACCGGTACCGGCTCCAAATCCCCACCGATACCGGCTCCAAAACCTCTCCGGTACCGGCTCCAAATCCCCACTGGTACCGGCTCCAAAAGCTCTCCGGTAGCGGCTCCAAAACCTCTCCGGTACCGGCTCCAAAACCTCTCCGGTAGCGGCTCCAGCTCGCCCCGGTAGCGGCTCCAAAACCTCTCCGGTAGCGGCTCCAAAACCCCCCGGTACCGGCTCCAGCTCTCCTCGGTAGCGGCTCCAGCACCTCTCCGGTAGCGGCTCCAAAACCCCGCCGGTACCGGCTCCAAAACCTCTCCGGTACCGGCTCCAAAACCTCTCCGGTACCGGCTCCAGCTCGCCCCGGTAGCGGCTCCAAGGCCGCCTCGGTACCGGCGCTCTGAGCGCTCCGAACCCCCCCGGTACCGCCGCTCTCAGATCTC
>NW_015379829.1:3157-4331 GCF_001522545.3 Parus major
TGTTTTGACCTGGTAGAGCTGTCCCATGGTGGCGCTGGTCGGGGGGATGACGTTGTTGACGAAGAAGAACAAAGCGTCCTCGGCCCGCAGGTGAATTCTCTTCCTGATCAGGAAATAAAACTGCCCCACTGCAAAAGAATTCCCCAAATTCCGTGAAAAAACGGGAAAAAAACGGCCCCAAATAATCCCAAAAAAAACCCGGAGAAAATCGGGTTAAAAACGGCAGGAAAATGGCTCAAAAAATTCAAATTATTATTAAAAAAAATCCCAAAATATCCTCAAAAAAATCCCAAAATATCCTCAATAAAACTTCCAAAATATCCTCAAAAAAATCCCAAAATATCCTCCAAAAAAATCCCAAAATCAGCCCCAAAATACCCCAAAATCAGCTCAAAAAATCCTAAAATATCCTCAAAAAAATCCCAAAATCAGCTCAAAAAAATCCCAAAATCAGCTCAAAAAAATCCCAAAATAATCCCAAAAAAATACCCCAAAATCAGCTCCAAAAAATCCCAAAATATCCTCAAAAAAATCCCAAAATATCCTCAAAAAAACTCCAAAATCAGCTCCAAAAATCCCAAAATAATCCCAAAAAATTTCCCAAAATCAGCCCCAAAATCAGCTCAAAAAATCCCAAAATAATCCCAAAAAAAGTCCCAAAATCAGCTCAAAAAAATCCCAAAATATCCTCATAAAAATCCCAAAATATCCTCAAAAAAAATCCCAAAATATTCTCAAAAATACCCCAAAATCAGCTCAAAAAATCCCAAAATATCCTCAAAAAAACTTCCAAAATATCTTCAAAAAATCCCAAAATAATCCACAAAAAATCCCAAAATATCCTCAAAAAAATCCCGAAATATCCTCAAAAAATCCTCAAAATTAGGTCAAAAAATTAAGAAAATCAGCCCAAAAAAACCCCAAAATAATCCCAAAAAAATCCTCAAAATCAGCTCCAAAAAATTCCCAAATTTCCCAAAATTCCACCTTAAAAACCCCCAAAACTTTGGATTAAAACCCAAAAATTCCAACAAAAAACTCCCAAAAATTAGACAAAAAAAAGTCCAAAAACTCCCCAAAAAGATCCTCAAATCCCATCCCCAAAATTCCCAAAATTCCCGAGGAATAATCCCAAAAAATTCCACCCAAAAATTCCCAAATTCCCTCAAAATTC
>NW_015379830.1:0-4440 GCF_001522545.3 Parus major
CGTCCTGCATCCCTCCTGCATCCGTCCTGCATCCCTCCTGCATTCGTCCTGCATCCCTCCTGTATCCCTCCTGCATTCCCTGCTCCTTCCCAATGCTGGCACTTCCAGCTGGCATCTCTTTCCCAAAGGGGAGCGGCCCTGGGCAGCTGCTGTGCCCTGCAGTGGGCAGAGAAGTGTAAAATCCCTGGTTTAGGTGGAGGCACTGAGGCAGGCATGGACTGGGGGCTGCAGCACACAGGGTGTGATCGATGCACAGGATGAACTGGAGTGATTGTGACATAAGCTGAAAGTGTAGAATAAAAGCCTCAAGCTGTGATCCAGAGCCCACAAGGATCCATGAGGGACTCACCAAGCAGTCCCTGCTCCTTCAGCTGGTGCCAGCTGATTTCCTGCGGTCTGGGACGAGCTGTGGCACTTCTCTGCATCCCAGCATCATCCCCAGGGGTTGTTCTTTGACTGAGAATCGTGGAATGTCCCAGATGCCTCTCATTCCCCTAAAAGAGTGATGGAGCTGAAAAATCAGCTCTCCTGAGCACTGCCAGAGCACGGGGAGATGAGTTCACCTGTTCATGCCCTGGACAAATGAAACCCCTGAGAAAGTGAATTAACAGAATCAAAACCCAGAGAAGCTTTCCTTTGGCATAAGCGAATATCTGAGGGAGGACAGAGAGCAAAGAGAGATCTTTGCTTTGAAAGTGAATCCCCAAACGCCACCCAGTGTGACATTTGTGCTCCAGGGAAATGCTGGTGCTGTGCCCCAGCTGGGATTTAGAGGACGCAGTGGGTACCAGCAACACCCAAAATGGGAGAGAACAGCCCAGAGCTATAAATAATGCACAGTTTTGGGGACAAACTGGGGGAATTTAGCAGCACTGAGGTCTGGGTTTGGTGTTTCTGGCGTGCCCAGAAGGATGCATCAGCCCTGGCATGCTGGACTGACAGCATCTGCTGTAAAAGGACACCACAGAGAATTCAGGAAGTTTCACCAGCAAGAATCATATAATTCCCCAGAATTTTGACCAACAGACTCAGCACAGTTTCAAGTGGGGTTTATTTACAGTCATCACACCCAATTTCCACAAAACTCACTACTGAGTGTCAGTAAATTGCACAATAGGCTCAAGAACCTTTTTCTGTTCAGCAACCACATATCTTGCACAGAAACTTTTTTACTGATAGGGCAGAAAATATCATCTCAAAAGGAAATACGGATTTCTGAGGCCTGCCATACCTGCTAGGACCTGTTCTTGGAAGCATTTCTCACACTGTACTCCTCATTTCAGCCAGATCCATCAGTGGCAGCAGCCCTGAGACCGAGCCCAGGTTTATGCAACATCAGCTGCACCAGAGTCCTCCCAGCCAGCTCTCAGCACTCATTCCTCACATTCCCCAGACAAAACAATCTGTAATTTAAATAATAACTTTATGACATGATCACAGCTTATGTCTGCCAGCAAGAGAAACCCTTGTGGGTTTTCCCTGGGAGCATCCTTTGGTAGCAGCGGTGTTGATTTAATCGAACTCATTATTTCCGTCTTAATGAAGGCTCTGCTGATGTCCCTGGCTGGGAAAGCACTCCAGGTTTGCCTGAATGCAGCTGGAGCTGCTGAGGAACTGCACTGATACAGTGATTTATTGTCCCTCTCTTCTCTGCAAAGCCCCTGCAGCTCCTCAGCCCCAGCCAGCCGTGGGTAATTAACGCCACCCACTAATGAGATTTCTCCATCCAGTCCAAGAGGATGTCCAGCTCCCCCAGGGATTTCATGGCTGCAGATGTGACATTCAGCTGAAATGATACAAAGGAGTGAGCTGTAACCACAGACCATCGGTACAACCCAACATAAAGAGAATTTAAATACCTCTGTTAATTACCAGGCTCAGTCACCAACTCACCCCTTCATAGTTTGCAAGTATTTGCTTGAATTTCTCCGTGGATTCCTCCCCACACACACAGTTATTCTTCTCACGCTGCAAAAACAAGATTAATTCATTAGTCTGGGCAGTTAATTTTTAAAAATAAGATTTCAGTTCCTGATTTTGCTGGGCATCATATACTGAGACACTGTGGAACTGTGGAAAAGGACCCAAAACCAGGCTTTAGCTCACAACAACTGATGTAACAGACACAAGGACAGGATAAATATTGGGCTTTAGAACCAAAGGGGGAGTTTGCTGGTGAGTGGGAAAATATAAAAATCTCTCACTGGACAGAACACTCTTGACTCTGCTTTGTATTCTCATTAAAACCATTTATATAATCCAGATTTATATTTTATATTTTTTAATTTTATATTTCTATATTTATATTTTGCAGCTTTCTAAATCTCCCAGGTTGGTTTATAAGGGAAATATTGACAGATGCAGCCAGGCTGGAGCAGAACCCAGGACTTACACACTGCTCGAGCTTCCTCCTCACACTGAGGAAGGAGTTGGCGATGCTGCTGATTTTCCTGTTCACAAACGAGTCCTCGGTCCTGCAGTGCTTGAAAACTTTGTCCACGTAGAAGGTGAAGAGCTGGTGTGTGATGCAGCATCTGTCTGAAGACTTAGAAAATGAATTTAGTGACTAAAAGTTGTTCCAAAGGGGTGTAACCTGCAGTCACTCTCTGGGATAAGGCATCTCGGACAGGAAGCTTGTGGTAGCTGAGCACAGCAGGACAGTTTGATTCAGAGCAAGTTTCTTCAGTGGTGCTTGATTGAAGCTGATAAAAGAGATGGGAAATCATTTTAGGCTGATTTTCCAGGAGATCCATCCCCAGCAAGTCTCACAAAGGAGCTGGGTATCAGCAGCTGGGTATCAGAGGCTGAGACCTGGACTGTGCCCAGTGTTTTGGGGTGTGAGAAAGCTGAAAATTCCTGATTTATGACAGATTGCACTTCCCAAGGTCACAATCACCTACTTTTGGATGCTGTAAGGGCTCCCCAGCCAGGGCCACCTACCTTGACCTTGTGCAGGGAGTGAGGGTGGGACAGGATGCTCAGGGTCCGGATGGGGTCTCTGGATTGCTGCGGAGAGGATGGAGATGGGCAGGGAGCTGCTGGCTCCAGAGGGGCTCCAGGAGCTTCCAGGGGCTCCCCCAGCCCCCCAGGAGCCTGGGAAATACTCACAATATTGGCTTTAATTGCTGTGAAGCCAGCCCTGATCTCTGTCATGCTTATGGAAACCCTGCAGGCTCCAAAGTGGAAGATTTTGTCCCCAGCTGTCGGCATCAAATTCACCCAGCAGGACACGGAGAAGAGGCAGAGGAACAAGGGGGATCCTCTCATGGCAGCTGCCTGGGAGACCTGCCCAAGGAAGAGAATACTCCTCTTTATTTTCCTGAATAACACCACTGTGATCCATATGAAAATATGGATTTTATATAAATTTATATAGAATAAATTATATATAAAATTTGTACATCTGCACTAAAAACCCCACGCTCATTAATATCTCTTACCCATTTCTTTTTTGCTGCCCATGAGCAAGAGAGAAAAAAAATCAAATAAAATCAAATATTTAACAGAAGAGCTCAAAAGTAAAAGGAAAAATAAATAAAATATTAGTTTAAAATGCGTCTAAATAAACAGAGTTCTTCTGAAAAAATGTTATCAGAAAAACAAATACAGTGAAATTAAATTTTTATGTCTTATGACACAGAAGGAACAGGAGGTAACTGACTGAAAGTAACAGATTTCAAAGTCTTATCCCAGAAGAAAACAGGTTCCCTCTGGAATAGCATAAGTCAAACACAAGTTTTGTTAGCACTGAAAATTAAGGCTATTAATAAAAAATGTATTTCAGAGATAGGAGTACAAGGAAATACCCAAAAGGACATAGAGCAAAGGGATAAATTCAGTGTTTTACCTTCACCTCTCTCACCGACGTCTGACCTGGAGAGCTCCGAAGGACGCGTTTTTATCCCGCTACCAGGAGGAAATAACTCTTGGATTAACTTTTGGGATTTTTCTTGCTTTTCCCAGCACTTATTTCCCTTTGTAATTTGCTGAATTAATGAGCTCGTGCAAGGGACCAGCTCTCTCTCCCACGGGTGTTTCCCTCACCTACGGAGGCGGGAACTCTTGGCATCACTGCGTGGCTTTCCTTTTGGGAAAAGGGATGTGACCCAAAGCAGGGAGCATCCTGGGGGTCACATCCCCAAAACACCCAACATGGAGCAATTCTGGCAATCCCCTCCTGGAGAGGGGCCGTTCCCAGCTCCTCACAGAGGTGTTGGGATGTGGGAATCTCAGTGGCATCACCCCACGGGGGTCCCAGCTCCCCAGAACTTCTGGCAATGGAGCCAGTAGGAGTGGTGAAACTCAAGTCCAGGGTTTTCTCCATCATTGTCCTGGCACAAGGGGCCTTCCCCTGCCACTCTCTGGGAATCCTGGTCCCAGATGCAAGGATTCCTGCTGCCAGGTTCAGGGAATGCTGTTCCAAATCTCCTCAGTTCCTGG
>NW_015379831.1:0-1129 GCF_001522545.3 Parus major
GTTCCCGGCCCCTTTTCCCAGGATTGGGGCTTGGCTTTGTTCCACACGGGATGCAGGGAGAATTCCTGGGATGAGGGGAGAATTCCCAGGATGAGGGGAGCATTCCCAGGATGAGAGGAGCATTCCCAGGGAGCATTCCCAGGATGAGAGGAGCATTCCCAGGATCCAGGGAGCACTCCCAGGGTGCTGAGGTGATGTGGGGAGCTGGGAGAGCAGAGATCACTCCGTGCTTTCCCGAAGGGATGGGAAGCAGAGAATTCCATGTGGGAATGGCCAGAGACGAGGGAGGTACCTGAAACTCCAGGAAGAGAAGGAGCCACGGGAAGGATGGAAAGACACAACTTCCACGGGGCTGGAGGGACAGGACACAGGGAGTGGCTCCCTGGGATCATGGGCAGGGATGGACGGGATATTGGGAAGGAATCCCGGGCTGGGATGGAATTCCCAGAGCAGCTGGGGCTGCCTCTGGATCCCTGGCAGTGCCCAAGGCCGGGCTGGAGCAGCCTGGGATGGTGGGAGTGTCCCTGCCATGGCAGGGTGACCTTTAATGTCCCATCCCAAACCATTCCACACTGGATCCTGCTCTGCTTCACACCCCAGGCTCTGCTGTGTCCATCCTGCAGGACAGACCTGCGAGCCCAAAGCCTCATTTTCCTGCTGCAGGAATTGAAAAGAAATAAACCAAGGTGTGAAGAGGAACTCGGGGTGGTTTTATTTCAGTTACAGGTGATTTTTCCATGAAATCCTGATAAACCAAGTCCTGAGTTTCCCTCATTCCAGAGGTGGGAGCATGGCTAAAGTTGATTTTTGAGCAGAAGACTGAGCAGCCACCACAATTCCTGATTTTGTGGCTCCTGGGAGCTGCTCCCTTTGCCCAGGGACCCCTCCCACCACCCCAGCTCCAACCTTTGGGCACTTCCAGGGATCGGGGCAGCCACAGCTGCTCTGGGAATTCCATTCCTCCCCACCCTCACAGAAAAAGATTTTTTCCCCAAATCCCTCCTGAATCACCTGTCAGGGTCCCTGTTCCCCCAGGGATCATCCCTGGAGCTGCAGCACTCACAGGGGGCTCCTCTGCCCATCCAGAGGTTAATCCTGCCCCGTTTCCATGGGGAAAACTTGGATTTTC
>NW_015379832.1:0-574 GCF_001522545.3 Parus major
AAATAAAATGATATAAAAGAGAGATAAAATGATATAAAAGCGAAATAAAATTATATAAAAGAGAGATAAAATGATCCCAGGGTTATCCAAACGATATAAAAAATGATAGAAATTCCAATAGAAATGCTAAAAACTAATAAAATGATGGGAAATCCCATAAAAAAAGGTGGATCCGTGGGATATTTCCTCGCTCCAGCGGATTCCGGGCTGGGAGGGGAAAATGGAATTTCATTTTTTTTCCCTCCGGGATGAATTCCAAGGGAAGATTTTAATGGATTCGGGCGATTCCATTTCCCCTCCCTCTGCGTTTTTTACGGCCGGGAGAATGAACGGATGTGGATTTTTATTTTTGGGGTTTGTTTTTCTTTGCGATGCACCCGAGGGGACCAAAATTCCCGATATTTTTTTCCCACCCCCTTCCTCCTCCTCCTCCTCCTCCTCTTCTCCAAGCACTGAGGCGGATTCGCTTTCAAATCCCTTTTATTGACTCGTTCACGGACACAACGCGCAGGGGAAGCGCCCGCGGCGCTCGCCGGGGCCACCGGGGATGGGTGGGGGGAGACCCGGGGGCTAC
>NW_015379832.1:2609-4700 GCF_001522545.3 Parus major
AGTTGCCGTTGATCTCCGGGGAGATGGTGACCGCCTCGGCGCCCAGGGGCAGCTTGTCGCTGTACTCGGAGCGCACCTCGAACTCCTCGGCGCCGCCCTTGGACTGCGACTCCGCCATGGAGCTGGCGGCCACGCTCTCCTCCCGCTCCAGCTCCGCCGCGCCTTCCCCCTCCCTCCCGCGCCGCCACCGCGCTCCTTCTTCATCTCCCTCCTCCTCCTCCTCCTCCTCCTCGGCCTCGCCCGCCTCCCCGGCGTCGAAGTTCTTCTCGGACTCCAGGTAGGAGACGCGGGGGTCGAAGTCGGCGGCCATGCGCTTCTCCATCTGGTCGGGGTTCTGCGCCTTGACGATCAACTTGTAGGGCTTGGCCCGCAGCTTGGCGAGCAGGTGGCACCACGTGGCGCCCAGCAGCGGCAGCGTGGCCAGCAGCAGCAGGAAGATGGCCACCACCACGATGATGATGAGCGACGGGATCTCCTTCTTGGTGGTGAACACCACCTGCACCCGGCACTCCTCGCCCGGCGAGCTCAGGCACACCGAGTAGTTGGTGCCGGGGCTCAGGCCCTGGAACCAGTACGAGTTGACGCCGGCCTCGATCTGCGACCACTGCAGCAGGGAGTGGCCCTGGCGGCCCTGCTGGCACAGATAGAGCACGCCCAGGTGGCCCGAGCCGGGCTGGGTGGGCGTCAGCTGCACTCGGGCGTCGCGCTCGGCCACGTCCAGGGCGATGACGCCCAGCTCGAAGCTGTGCTGCTTGAAGTCGCCGCTGCGGTTGAAGGCGTGGTTGGAGATGTACTTGGTGCCTCCCGCCGAGGAGCCGCACTTCTCCTCCAGCCCCGGCGGCTCGGCGGGGACCCGGCCCTCAGGCTCCGGCCCCGCCGCCGGGGAGGGCCGGCTCTGCCGGGTGGGGCCCTGCGCCTTGCCGCTCTCCTCGGGGGTCAGCACGCTGTTTTTGGCCGCCTTGACGCCGGTTTTTTTGTCTCCCTGCTGCGCCTTGCCGCCCAGCGGGTCCCTGCCGCCCGCCGCCGGGTATTTCTGCGCTCCCGCCACCGCCACGCTGAGCGAGGAGTGGTTGGTGCCCACCTCGTTGGTGGCCACGCAGGTGTAGGTGCCCTCCTCGCGCTTGCTCACCCGCGGGATCAGCAAGGTGCCGTTCTTGAAGGCCACGAAGCGCTCGGGCTCCGCCCGCGCCGCCTCCTTGGCCGCGCTCTCCGCTCCGCTCCCGCCCAGCTCCAGGCTCTGTCCGGCCGTGCGGATCTTCCAGCGCAGCTCGGGGGGCGGCGAGCCGCTGGCGGAGCAGTGCAGGCTCAGCGCGAAGCCGTCCGGCAGCTCGGCCGCCTCCAGGCTGGGCGAGGAGCTGAGGCTGACGGCGGGCGCGGCGCAGCGCAGCTCGGGCAGCCTGGCCAGCGGCACCCCGCGGAGGCGCTCGGGCAGCGCGCAGGCGATGGATTCCTTCTCGGGGATGGAGATGAGCGTGCTCTCCATCCAGCGCTTCAGCCAGCGCAGCGCGCAGGTGCACTCGAAGGGGTTGTTGTAGATCTGCAGGTGCGACAGCGAGCCCAGCGAGTCGAAGATGCCCTCGGCCAGCGTGGCGAAGCGGTTGTTGTTGATGCGCAGCGAGCGCAGGTCCTTGAGCGTGCGGAAGGCGTCCGGCGGCACCGCGGCCATGCGGTTGTTGTTCATCTTGAGCAGCTGCAGCGCGCTGAGGTTGCGCAGGTCCCGCCAGGGGAACTCCACGATCTGGTTGTGGCTGATGTCCAGGTTCTTCAGCTGCACCAGCACGGCCAGCGCGCCGGGCTCGATGGCGGCGATCTCGTTGTGCGCCAGCCACAGCGAGCTCACCTGGGTCACCTCGGCGAAGGCGCCGCGGGGCAGAGAACTGATCTTGTTGGCCGAGAGGCTCAGCGTGGTCACGTTGGAGGGGAGCCCCGCGGGCACGGCCCGCAGCTCCTTGTAGGCGCAGTCGGCGAACTGGTGCGCGTACTTGTCCACGCAAGCGCAGGGCTCCGGGCACGCCCGGCCCGAGCCCAGCAGGGCCGCCAGCAGCAGCGCCAGCAGCGGGGCCATGTCCCCCTGGCAGGGGACAGCGCGAG
>NW_015379832.1:6033-6937 GCF_001522545.3 Parus major
CCCCCCGTCCCGCCCGCGCGTCCCCGGGAGGTCGCGGGAAGAGAAGGCTGGATCTTCCCGGGCCGCTATTCCCGATCCGGGAGGGAATTCTGGCGCTCCTTGAAGGGAGGGAGGACGGGGATGGGAGCGGGGGGCTCGCATCCCGCTCCCGGAGGGTTCATCCCTGTGGAAAAACGGGATAAAGGGATCCCGGCTGGAGGCGGGGGCGGCTCCCCCCCAGTGCCGCTCCTGCCCCTGGAATCAGGCAGGAACATCCGTGTGGGCAGCGGGGTGGATTCCCGGCTCTCTCCAGCCCGCCTTTTCCCATTCCCGATCCCGATCCCGATCTCTCCATCCCCACCGGCGGTGAGGGGCGAGCGGCTCCTGCCGGTGTCGCCGACCCGGCTCTGTCGCGACAGACACCGGCCCCGCCCCGAGCTGCGGCTGCCGCGCCCATTCCCCATTCCCCGTTCTCCATTCCCATCCCACATTCCCATTCCCCCTTTCCCATTCCCCATTCCCCATTCTCCATTCCCATCCCACATTCCCATTCCCCATTCCCTGTTCTCCATTCCCATCCCACATTCCCATCCCCATTCCCCATTTTCCCTTTCCCTGTTCTCCATTCCCATCCCACATTCCCATCCCCATTCCCATTCCCATCCCACATTCCCATTCCCATCCCACATTCCCATCCCATATTCCCCATTCCCATTCCTATTCCCATCCACATTCCCATTCCCATCCCACATTCCCATTCCCATTCCCTATTCCCATTCCCCACTTCCCATGGATGGATGGCTGTAATCCCTGGATGGATCCATGGATCCATGGATGGCACAAATCCATTTCCATAGCCAGGCCGGGTTTATCCCATGATTTCCCCGTTCCCGTTTTCCCCCTCTCCTGCTCCCATCCCTTTTCC
>NW_015379833.1:0-4400 GCF_001522545.3 Parus major
AAGAAAGGTGCAGAGCCTCTAGCGATCCTTGAGGGGATTTTTACACCATATACGCCACCAATGAGTATCTGACAGAGGACAGAAGCAATTGCTTATCTCATCAAGAAGGCGAGAACACGAATTGTGGAAATTAGTGGTGCTGAGCCGGAACATATCAGTCTGCCAATAACAATAGAAAATCTTGAGTGGATGCTGAGACACTCAGAACCAATTCAATTAGCGCTGCTCAGCTACCCAGGAACTGTACACAACAGGCAACCTAGCGACCCACGCCTGCAGATTATCTTAAAACAGCGGTGGTTGCAACAGCCCAAAGTCGTGAAGCAGCCAGTAATAGGCCTTACAGTATACACGGATGCAGGAAGTCGGTGGAAAAAGGCAGCCTGTACCTGGCAAGAAGACTCGACTTGGAGAAGTAAAATTATAGATGGAGATGCACACGACTCACTGCAGACATTAGAACTTACAGCCGTCGCATGGGCACTGTCTCACTGGCGAGACAGTAAGCTGAACATTGTATCAGATTCATTGTACGTGGTAGGAGTGGTACAACATATTGAAGACGCTCTCATCAAACCACCAGATAATGAGCGATTGTGTCAACTATTTTTCAAATCAAAAGAGCTATAGAGGACAGAAATGAGCCCTGTTACATCATTCACATCCACAGTCATCAAACAGAATTAGGTCTCGGAAAAGGCAATGCAAAAGCTGATACGCTTGTCAGTCCTGTTGTAGCAGCACCAAGAGACTCTTTCGCAGCTGCAAGAGAGAGTCATGCTCTCTTTCATCAAGCCGCAAAAGCCTTACAGAGACAATTTAATATCAACTTAACAGATGCACAAGGCACTGTAAAATCCTGTCCACAATGCAGTCAATATGGAACCACGCTAGGCTTAGGTGTTAACCCTAGGGGTCTTCAAGCCTGTGAGATTTGGCAAATGGACGTAACACATGTGCCTGAATTTGGTCGCCTCAAATATGTACATGTTACAATAGTTACCTTTTCAAAAATGGTTTGGGCCACTGCACAAGTAGGAGAAGAAAGCATACATGTAATTCGACATTTAGTAGCATGCTTTGCCGTAATGGGAGTTCCAAAAAAAATAAAAACAGACAATGGGCCAGCATATGTAGGAACATGAGTTTCTCAATTCTTACAAAAATGGGGAGTCAAACATGTAACTGGAATTCCCCATGTGTCATCTGGACAGGCCATTGCAGAGAGAGCCCATAGGACCCTAAAAGAGTATTTGAATAAGCAAAAAACACCAGAACAATTAGACCCTACCATTTGATTGCAGCAAGTGTTATTCACTCTAAATTTCCTCAGTTTAGCTGGAGATTTAGAGCAACCCCCAGTGGTCATTCACAATAGTCAAGTAAAGATGCAAGCTACCCCAGAGGTTAAGTTATACTACAAAAATACAAAAACAGGAATCTGGGAGGGACCAAGTCCATTGCTATTTAACGGGCGTGGTTACAGTTGTGTTTCCACAGATGCTGGACCACTGTGGGTGCCTAGCCGATGGACCAAACCAGCCACAAAAGATCTGAGGAACAATCAGAACGTTGATGCCCTCAGTCAATCTCTGATCGGCTGTCAGCTGACACCACGAGAACAACAAATGTTTCAGGACTGAATTGTGTCAAGTCATAGTCTGTTTGTGAGAAATTCCTGTGAAGATCTGAGAAGAGTGCAGAGACTCTATCTAATTGTGCACAAAACAAATTTTAGTTGTGTGTTTACCCTTTTTGCAAATTGTTTTCACGCTTAGACTACATATATACCAGAGCACGTGTGTTAAAAGTAGATAGATAATAGTTAAGGAGTTTAGTGTGTGTAGCGATTATTATATTAGTATAAGGTATAAGTATTCCCCCTTCAAGAGCTAGCGTAAGCATCTTTGAAAGTTCATTTAATGATTGAAGTTTTAGTCGTGAGTTTGCAAACATGACGCCATTTGCATGGGACAAACTGCTTATGGTAATTGTGCTGTGTGTAACCCCAACCAGCTGTCTGCTGACTAATATCCAAAAGCGACAGAACATATGGGTCACCTTAGCACACCTGACCAGTCAAAAATCAATGTGTTTGAGCCTAGCCACACCTGGAGATCCTTTTCGCACCTGTCTCGTAGGAGTCCCTGAATGGGATCCTCCAGCCTTTAAAGGTTTAGTTAGCAACGAGACTCGACTGAATCGATCAGCAATGCTGCAAGAGTGCAATCGCACCATTGGCTTCACATCTAGACAGCTTGAAGCGAAAATTATTGAGGTTCTTAATGTTACCATGGAACCCCCAGAAGAGTTAGATCTGCTAGGTTCCACCAATACCTCAGGTGGATGGATGATGTTTGAGCCCCCAACAAAAAATCATCCTGACAAAGCAACACAGCGTTGGGCTACAGTCAACCCCATAGTTGATCTCGTTACTGCCACTGAGAGTAAAGCTTTTTACTCGCGATGCAATCTCACAGGACAACTACCAAAGCGCTTACCTAGTTCCATCTTCCTAATCTGTGGGGATAGGGCATGGAATGGAATTCCTGCTAGTCCACATGGAGGGCCATGTTATCTTGGGAAACTTACTTTGTTCCACCCAAGCTTACATCAATTGCTGAATGTGGCTGACAAAATGAAAACCAATAGACGGTCCAAGCGAAGCCTAAACGAGTTACAGTGTAATGATGTTAGAAACCCAGACTTTTGGAATCGCGGTATAATATGGGCAACCTCCTTCTTCATTCCAGGAGCAGCCGCCGCTAAAAGTCTAGCCACCCTAAAAAGGCTCGCTTGCTGGACTAGGAAAGAATTAAACTTAACATCCACAATGTTAAGTGAACTTTCAGCTGATGTGAGTAGTGTACGTCATGCAGTATTACAAAACCGAGCTGCAATTGACTTTTTGCTCTTAGCGCAAGGAAACGGTTGGGAGGAATTTGAAGGCATGTGCTGTTTGAATCTTACTGATCATTCAGCTTCCATCCATAAGCAACTACAACAGCTACAGGATGGGTTACATGCCCTGAAGGAAGATAGTGACCCCACTGGGAGTTGGTTCGCCAGCTGGGGCATCACTGGGTGGTTGAAGTCTCTTGTGCTGGAGGGGGGACGAATGCTATTTATAGTGTTAATGGTGATAATGCTTGTAAGTTGTATGTTATCTTGTGTTCGTAGACGTGTAGTACAAGCCGCATCCAAAGCCTGGTTTGTGCAAAAAGAGAACGGGGGAATTATAGAGAGTTTTTTTAGCAGATGGGGGGCACGATATATTAAGAAAAGCCTGTCTGCACAAACCAGCCTCTGGGATAAGTCGTAATATTAAGGGCTAAAATCCTTGAAACTTGCCTGCAAGTAAAACAATATTCTTGTGTACAAGGATAAGAATGTAAACTTGTGTGTACTAGCCAATAGTAGCTTGCTCTGCCCACGGACCCTGTGGAACCCTATAAAAGGTGTGTTAATAGAAATAAAGAGCGTTCATGATTACTTCTGTGAAGACTGGTCAATAGCTGTGGGGTCCTTCAACATTTACTTGTGGTGGAGTCATTCCTGATCATGACCCCACTGCCACTGATATAATTCACAAGTAATTTCCATTCCTCTTGCTGTTTTTCCCACTTCAGCTGAGCTGCATGGCAAGCACCTTAACATTTTCTGATGAGTATAGCTTTCTTATGAATAAAAAAAAATAATTGTAATTTTCTATATGTAAGGGCTGTGAAATTCTTCTACTGACCGCATTTATCCCTCCCTACAATATTTTAAGACAGTTTGGAGAAGCAGCACCATCCTGCACCACATGCCTTATATTGACTAAGACACAAAAAGTTTCAAAACTTATTTACATGTACTAAACTGATGCATGCCTACAAACAATATTTGACAGGTTTGGCAGAGATGATTAAACTCTGCCTGTGCTCTGGGTCTCTCCAGTCTCCCTCAGTTTATGTTACCCTCCTTGAGTGATGTAGGCTATTGTATAAAATCAAAGGGCTACAAAGATGGTATATAAAATACCACAAAGCAAGCAACTTACTTTTAAGTATGCTGTGCTATTTTGTTTAAAGAGAAAACCCTTACAAACCAATCTTTTTCCCTCTGTGTGGGAAATAGACATTATCGTTTTTACCATAACTGTATCAGACACACAAGCTACAGACATTGTAGCATCATTAATTTCTTATTTAGGTTTCAATGATAGGCCCAAGAAGATTAAAAAAACAGAAGAAATATTTTATGTAGATAGAGATTCAATTGTGTCTCAGTTCCTCCAGGCCCTGACTATGACCATGTTTAAATTTTACAACTGGAGTTTACAGATTTGGGCTTTGCAAGTATCTGAGGATATTCTGAGGACAAGATATTCATATTTCGAAACTGCTGGAAAATGAAGA
>NW_015379834.1:0-2135 GCF_001522545.3 Parus major
CTCCAAAGACCCTCCCAGTCTCCCCCAGCCCACCCAGGACCCTCTGAAACCTCTTTTGGAGTCACTAATTTTAAAAAGTTAAGAATTAGATAAAAATTAGAGATTATGGCTAGAGATAGGTCTTGCTGGAACTAGTTAGAGTTAATGATTTAAGTGAGAAGCAAGATTTGAGATAATGAATCTCAGACTTAGGTAAAAAATTACTTTTCATTTTAAGTTTCTTCAGCTATGCTTATAATGTGAAAAGAGAAATTGATAAACGGATTTAGGAAGATCACAGACCTTACATCTGGAAACCTATTTAAAAGTCACAAGGAAGGAAATTGGAGTTGTGCTAAATGTCATTTATAATGTCAACCACTGTAAAGGTAGAAAGTGAGAGTGAGGAAGAGTGGTTTTCCTTCATCTCTTGATGACCCCTCCTTGCCAAAATGACCTCCTCCTCAAACTACAGAGCCCACCACGCAGGCATAACGACTTTTTAAATCATTACCGTGCATCTTCACCAAACCTGGGGAATGGGAAGTGTTAGCATTATGCATATGCATTAGTATTAATTTGTATTAGTATTTTGGAAATTCAAGACTTTTGTAAATAAATAGACACTGGAATCTTTTGTCAACTTGCAGTGAGTATTAAGGGGTGACTCCCGCACTCGCCCAGTGCTGGGATTAAACATCCACTTTTTAACTTTAAACTGTTGGAGGGTTTATTTGTCCCTTAACAGATTGATATTGATACCAGATCAATATCAGTCTTTTGGTAAAACACTCCTAGTCTCTTCCCAGCCTCCCCAGAGCCCCTCCTGTTCCTCTCAGGATCCCACAGCCCCCTCGCAATTTCCCCCCACTGCCCCAGGACCCCCAAACCCTCTCCCAGTCTCTTCCCAGCACAACCAACCTCATCCCAATCCCTGCTTTCCAATCTCCAGTCTTTTTCCAGCTCCTCCAGGCTCACTCAAATCCCTCCCAGTATCCACCAGGACCCCCAGAACCTCATCCCACCCTCCCCAACATCCTTCAAACCCCTTCCCAGCCATCCTAATCACCTCAATCCCTTCCCCATTTTAAACCAGTCTATCTCAAACTCCCTCCCAGTTCCTTCCAGCACCCCCCAATCCCCCTCTGGGCCCCCCCAGTGCCTCCCCCGCTGCCCCCGGCGCTGTGGGGGCCGGGCCGTGCCCCAGTGCCGGCTCAGGGGGTGCTCCANAAGAGGAAGCAGCACAAAGTTCATCCCTGTATCTGCAGCTCCCCCAGCCCCATGAGCATTTCTTCCCCCACAAATGCAGTGGGTGACTGGGGAGGGGGACCCACAATTTTCACCGGGCTGAATCTTGGTGTTTCTGAGATTTATTGGGCTAAATGTTGGTGCTTTGGTTTCTTGTGAGGGCTGAACCTTTCTGTTCTGCAGGGGGATTTGGCTGAATCTTGTTGTTTGATTAGCTATTGATCTGTTTTGATGTTTGGAGGATATTTGGGATGAATCTTTGTTTCCTGGACGTTTTTATATACACAAGATGCCCAATGACTTTCTGATATGAACTTGGGCAAGGAGGAACCCCCAGCCCAAGGTGCTCTCCTGTTGATTTTTTCCCCCAACCAGGATTTTACGTTCCCAAACTGTGTTGAGATGGAAGACCAGAAAAAGCCCTTGAGATGCCGCACAAGGAGGGGCTGCAAACCCAGTCCAGGGAGCTGCGAGGAGGAAAGATCTCCCCAGTGCCAGGAACACGGCCAGAGATCCAGCCAGAGCAGGGGGAGAAGCCCCACAAGTGCTTGGAATGTGGGAAGGGCTTCAGAAAGAACTCCCAATTGATCCAGCACCAGAGGATGCACACTGGGGAAAAGCCCTACGAGTGTGGGGAATGTGGGAAGAGCTTCAGCGAACGCTCCAGCCTGTGGAATCACCAGAGGATCCACACTGGGGAACGGCCCTATGAGTGTGGGAAATGTGGGAAGAGCTTCACCAGCACATCTTACCTGATGAGACACCAGGTGATCCACACGGGGGAACGGCCCTACACCTGCTTGGAATGTGGGAAGAGCTTTGGGTGGAGCTCTGACCTGAGAAATCACCAACTCATCCACACTGGGGAGAGGCCCTACGAGTGTCCCCAGTGTGGGAAGAGGTTTCAG
>NW_015379834.1:4837-5819 GCF_001522545.3 Parus major
TCAAGAATCAGTGTTACAAAGCAGATGTACCCCTTTGCAGATGTTACATGTCAAAATTAAGGTACAGGATGTAGTTTAGAAGATAAGTGATGTCTCATGAAGAAAATGGCCTTGAGATGGACAAAATTAGGATGAATCTAGGCATTGGGCCTAAAGATTAGAAAATATCAGACTAATTAGTAGACCAACATAACACAACGCTAAATACGCACACGCAAACCTGTAAGGTTATCCAAAGGACAATGAGGAAGAGGAGAAGCCTTCGCCAAAAGATCCCCAAAAGAAGACTGAAGACCCCCTAAAAACAACTGAAGCATGTGCTGTGAAGAAAAGTGATGTAAAGTCAGCAAAATCGGAAATAGGAGGAAATTTATGGGAAACATTAATGAATATGTATAAGCATACAGTATAAAAGTTTAGCTTGAAGTTCAGCTTTGTTTCATACGTGAGGTGAGGTGAGAAGACCCCCCCCATACCCCGGTCGGTTTTGCTTATGCCTTAACCATTTGTAACCACTGGCCAATTATATTCACATATATATTAATATATAGAAATATATATCTGAATATATCCACTAAATTGTCTCTCTTTTTTACTAAATTGTATTCGTTCATTATTTTGTATCCAGTCTATCAAACTATATTATCAATTAATTAAATTTGATTGTTTGGAAATTTGAAAGTCATTTATAACACTACTATAACAAAAGCAGTTAAAAGTGATTACAAACTGTGCTATATCAAAATCATTGTGATTATAATAATTTGCAAAAGCCACCACATAATAGTGAAGGTCAACAACAACATAGTTATTTATCACAAACACAGGGCAGGTTTTTCCCTTGCATGGAGCACTTGGGCCGTCCCCGGGCCCCTTCTGCCCTCCCGCAGAACCAGAGGCATTTTCCAGCGCACACAGTTTGTAAGCAAGAGCCGGCTGCAGCCCAGAAGGCTCCAAGCGCCTCCTTCCAGGCTGACTCTGC
>NW_015379835.1:0-4297 GCF_001522545.3 Parus major
CACATAATGGGTAAAAAAATTCCCCGGGCAGGCTAGAAGGACAAAACAAAAAAAGGACACCTAACCCTCAACACTATCTACCCCGAATTTTTTTTCCTATATTAAAATGTTACATCAAATATTAAACTTTTAAATTATACACAAACACATATTACTTTAACTATATACATATGTACATGCAGATACAGATACAAGCACAGTGTCATGGGTAGTTCACCCTAAAACCAGGTCTCTTTGGGGTATGCACTGGGTCTCTCTATCTTTTTGCATCACTCACTAAGTGCAACTCGGTCTTTGAGCAAAGACAACCCTACGGATTGGACTGTCTTTGCTGGAGGCAGAATTAACCCAAACAGTTTTTCCCAGCATACCTCTCATATGTACTACTGGAACTTTATCTCTATCTGTCGCTCTAAAGGGCTCGGATTGGGCAGGGCCTGCTCGGTTAGTGGAACCTCGGGTGTTCACTAACCATGTGGTTTTTGTTAAATTAATTTCTCAGTTTTTGAAAGTTCTCTCACTCAGTGCCTTCAAGCTGGTTTTAAGCAAGCCATTGCACCGTTCAACTTTTCTAGTAGCGGGTGCATGGTAGGGGATATGGTACACCTACTCAATGCCATGTTTTCTAGCCTAGCTGTTTATAAGGTTGTTCTTGAAATGAGTACTATTGTCTGACTCAATCTTCTCAGGGGTGTCATGCTTCCAAAGGACCTGCTTTTCAAGTCTCAGGATGGTGTTTTTGGTAGTGGCATGAGGCACAGGGTAGGTTTCTAACTATCTTGTGGTGGCTTCTACTATCGTGAGCACGTAGCGCTTGCCTTGGCGGGTTTGGGGTAGTGTGATGTAGTTAATTTGTTAGGCTTCCCCATACCTATATTTGGACTAACGCTTACCGTACTATAGCGGCTTCAATTGCTTGGCCTGTTTGATCGTGGCACACGTCTCACAGTCATGGATAACTTGGGAAATACTGTCTATGGTTAAATCTACTCTTCGGTCTCGTGCTTACTTATAGGTGGCATCTCTCTCTTGATGACTTGAGGCATCATGGGCCTATCGAGCTAGGAACAACTCTCTTTTGTGTTGTCAATTTAAGTCTGTCTTTGACACTTCTATCTTTGTAGCTTGATCTACTTGCTCATTGTTTCGGTGTTTTTCATTAGCTCTACTTTTGGGGACATGGGCATCTACATGACGGACTTTCACAGACAGTTTTTTTATTCTGGTGGCGATGTTTTTTTACTCATTAGCAGCCCAGATTGGTTTTCTTTTGCGTTGCTAGTTGGCCCTTTTCTACTTTTCCAGCCATCCCCACAGAGCATTGGCTACTATTTACGAATCAGTGTAGAGGTAGAGCTTTGGCCACTTCTCTCTTTCAGTAATGTCTAGGGCTAGTTGAACAGCTTTGAGTTCTGCAAGTTGGCTTGATTTACTTTTTCTTTTAGTGGCTTCTGCGACTTGTCGTGTGGGGCTCTATACGGCTGCTTTCTACTTCCGGTTCATCTCTACGACGTGACAGGAACTATCAGTGAACAGAGCATAGCATGTTTCTTCTGCTGGCAGTTGGTTGTATGGTGGAGCTTCTTCAGCCTGTGTCACTTGTTCTTGCTCTTCTTCATTAGTGAGACTAAAGTTTTCACTTTCTGGCCAGTTTGTAATTATCTCTAAAATCTCAGGGCGATTTGGGTTTTTAATACGGGCGCGCTGCGTGATGAGGGCGATCTACTTGCTCTATGTAGCATCGGTGGTGTGGTGGGTAGCAGGAACTTTTCTTTTAAACATTCACTTCAGTACTGGCAGTCGGGGTGTTAGGAGGAGTTGTGCTTTTGTGCTAATCACTTCTGAGGCGGCTTGAACTCTTTCATAGGCAGCTAAAATTTCCTTCTCTGTGGGAGTGTAGTTGGCTTCGGACTCTCTGTAGCTTCGGCTCTAGAATCTTAGTGGTCGGCTTCGAGTCTCTCTAGGCACTTTTTGTCAAAGGCTTCAGGATAAGCTATTGTTCTCGGCTGCAGAGTAGAGCACGTTCTTTACGTCTGGTCCAGTTCTGACTGGACCAAGGGCTACTGCATGAGCGATCTCTTGTTTGATCTGAGCAAAGGCTTGTTGTTGTTCAGGACTTTAGTGGAAATTATTCTTTTTTCGGGTAACTAGGTAGAGAGGGCTCACGATCTGGCTGTACTCAGGAATGTGCATCTTCCAAAAACTTATGGCACTTAAGAAGGCTTGTGTTTCTTTCTTGCTGGTGGGTGGAGACATTGCAGTGATTTTATTGACGATTTCTGTGGGAATTTGACGCCGTCTATCTTGCCACTTTACTCTCAGGAACTGGATCTTTCGAGCAGGTCCTTTGACTTTGTTCTTCTTGATGGCAAAGCCGGCTTCTAGCAGAATCTGGATGATCTTTTCTCTTTTCTCAAATACTTCTGCTGTTGTGTTCCCCCACACGATGATGTCATCAATGTACTGCAGATGTTCTGGAGCCTCACCCTTTTCCAGGGCAGCTTGGATCAGTCCATGGCAGATGGTGGGGCTGTGTTTTCACTTCTGGGGTAGTCGGTTCTAGGTGTACTGCACTCCTTTTTACGTGAAGGCAAACTGAGGCTTGCATTTTGCTGCTAGGGGAATGGAGAAAAATGCATTGGCAATGTCAATAGTGGCATACCACTTTGCTGCCTTGGACTCCAGCTCGTACTGGAGCTCTAGCATGTCCGGCACGGCAGCGCTCAGCGGTGGAGTCACTTCATTCAATGCACGATAGTTTACAGTCAGTCTCTATTTTCTGTCAGACTTGCGCACAGGCCAGATAGGGCTGTTGAAGGGGGAGTGGGTTTTGCTGACTACTCTTTGGCTCTTCAGCTCTCGGATCATCTTGTGGATGGGG
This sequence comes from Parus major, assembly GCF_001522545.3. Lineage (NCBI taxonomy): Eukaryota > Metazoa > Chordata > Aves > Passeriformes > Paridae > Parus > Parus major. The sequence goes on from NW_015379835.1 coordinate 2,882, forward strand.
ATCACAGCATCTCGATTTGTCCTATACTGCCGGCGGTGCACCATTGAGGTGGCAATTGGTACTCGCTGTTTTTCTACTTTTAGGAGTCTTACTGCAGATGGGTTCTCTGACAGTCCAGGCAAGCTGTTCAACTGCTTAATGTCTTCTGCCTCCACAGCAGCTATTTTAAAAGCTCACCTGAGTTTTTTGGGGTCTTTGTAATAGTTATTTCGGAGGAAGTTCATGCTCAGAATACACGGGGCCTCTGGGCCAGTCACAATGGGATGTTTTTGCCACTCTTTCTCAGTCAGGCTCACCTCGGCTTCTAACAGAGTCAACTGTTGCGATCCCCCCGTCACCCCAGCAATGGAAACAGGTTCTGCCCCTACATGTCTTGATGGCATTAGGGTACACTGTGCACCAGTATCAACTAAAGCTTCGTATTTTTGTGGCTCTGATGTGCCAGGCCATCGGATCTACACCATTTAAAAGACCCGGTTTTCTCGTGCCTCTTCCTGGCTAGAGGCAGGGCCCCTCTAGCACTGGTCATCTTCTCTTCTCTGGGCATACATGCTAGAGGTTCTTTCAAGGGGATCATCTTCTTTTCTGTAATATCCGGCAGTTTGGTCACGGGAGGTTGAGGCTACTTTCACTTTAGTGGAACTTTTCTGGTTACTGGTTTTCTGCCTGAGTTGACGCACTCGTGCTGCCAGGGCAGAAGTAGGTTTCCCATCCCACTTTCCCATGTCTTCCCCATGGTCACGTAGAAAGAACTACAGCTCAGTTCGTGAGGTGTACCTTCTCTCTCTAGCTGGGGAACGCTGTGCTTGGAGTTTTGGGCTTGTGACCCGCACTGGTGCCATATGGGAACTGCTCTTCCTCATCTCTTCCCTCATTTCCTTCATCTCTTCTTTGAGTTCTTTAATCACAGCAGAAATTTTAGCTTGACGTGGGCCATGGACCATACTGTCATAATTTCTAAGCCTGGTGGCAACAGAGCCCACCGTCTCTCGGCTGTTATCGGCATTAATCGTTGTAATATAGGTGGTGTAGTCACGTGGCTCTAGATTTGCCAGACTCTACAACATCTGCTTAGTGCACTTGACTTTGTCGGGGTCATTATCATGCTGTCCACCCTTCCCAAAAAGGACCTCTAATATCGCCACTTCTCTCAGCTGTTGGATCTCTTCTTCAATGGTTTTCTATTCTCTTCTACGATAGTGCTCTTCCATTCTCTCTCTGTGGACAAACCTCTCTCTTACACTCATCAAAAGCCGCTCCCAGAGGGAAAGGGGCCCTTGCTCCCTGACAAATATCTGATTCACACCTGAGTCTTGGGTTAAGGGTCCCACATTCCTTGCCTCACCACCATCCAGCTGCACGCCTGTACCCATAAGGTCCCAGACCCGAAGTAACTAGGTTGTATAAGGCTCAAGC
>NW_015379836.1:0-764 GCF_001522545.3 Parus major
GTGGAAGCGGATGACGGGCTCGGGGTGGATGCGGATGATGTGCAGGCACCAGCGGTACCCCTGCAGCAGCTGAGCAAACAGGCGCAGGAACACGGCCCGGATCTCCTTGTCCTGCAGCAGGGGAGCACAGCCGGGGCTCGTGGGGCACGGGACGGGGACAGGACAGCTCGTGGGGACAGGAATGTGTCCCCAGCACGGGATCAGCCCAGGGTCAGGGCAGGGAATGAGGCTGAGATTCCCTTTGGGGCACGGGGTGGGGACAGGGCAGCTTGTGGGGACAGGGACAGGAATGTCCCCCAGCACAGGATCAACCCCAGGGTGAGGGCAGGGATGTGGCTGAGGGGTGGGGACGGGAATCTCCTGGGGCAGGAATCTCCCCCAAGCACAGGATCAGCCCCAGGGTGAGGGCAGGGATGTGGCTGAGATTCCCTTTGGGGCACGGGGTGGGAACAGGAATCTCCCGGGGCAGGAATCTCCCCCGAGCATGGGATCAGCCCAGGGTGAGGGCAGGGAATGAGGCTGAGGGGTGGGGACGGGAATCTCCTGGGACAGGAATCTCCCCCAGCACAGGATCAACCCCAAGGTGAGGGCAGGGATGTGGCTGAGGGGTGGGAACAGGAATCTCCCCCAGCACAGGATCAACCCCAGGGTGAGGGCAGGGAATGAGGTTCAGTTTCCCTTTGGGGCACGGGATAGGGTTGGGAATCTCCCTCCAGCACAGGATCAACCCCAGGGTGAGGGCAAAGGGACAGCTCTGTCCCCCA
>NW_015379836.1:2908-3442 GCF_001522545.3 Parus major
CCCCACACAGCTGTGCCATTCCCAGGAACACATTCCCAGGATTTCCTGGGAATGGGAAGGGTGACACTCACCATGGACAGCGCCTCCCGGGTCTGCTGGAGCAGCGGCTCCGGGAGCAGCGAGATGTGCACACACTCGGGGACATTGACAGTGCCACCGTCCAGGTCAGCGATCACCACGTCCAGCTGCCAGGGGGACGGCAGGGGGACACTGCTGATCCCAGTGTCACCTCCCCCAGGGGACACGGAGCTGTCCCCACCTCCCCTGAGCCCTCGGCAGTCCCTGGGTCCCATCCCGTCCCCAAATCCACTGGGATCCCTCATGAGGGGACAAGGGGACACATGGCAGGAGAGGGACCCAGCCTTCCCACAGGACCCAGCCATTCCCTCTGCTCCCAACCATTCCCACAAAACCCATTCATTCCCTCTGTTCCCATTCATTCCCTCTGTTCCCATTCATTCCCTCTGTTCCCATTCATTCCCTCTGTTCCCAGCCATTCCCCCTGGCTCCTGTGGGACCCCAGGCAGAGCACAC
>NW_015379837.1:0-829 GCF_001522545.3 Parus major
TGAACTGGGATGGAGCTGGGATGGACTGGGATTGAACTGGGATGAACTGGGATTGAACTGGGATGAACTGGGATGAACTGGGATCAAACTGGGATGGACTGGTTTATACTGGGAGGGACTGGGAAGGACTGGGAGGGACTGGTTTGAACTGGGATTGAACTGGGATGGACTGGGATGGACTGGGATGAACTGGGAGGAACTGGGATGGACTGGGATGGACTGGGATGGACTGGGATCAAACTGGGGTTGGACTGGTTTATACTGGGATGGACTGGGATTGAACTGGGATGAACTGGGATTGAACTGGGATGGACTGGTTTATACTGGGATGAACTGGGATGAACTGGGATTGAACTGGGAGGGACTGGGAGGGACTGGTTTGTACTGGGAGGGGTTTGGGGGAACTGGGATGGACTGGGATTGAACTGGGATGGAATGGTTTATACTGGGAGGGACTGGTTTGAACAGGGATGGACTGGAGGGAACTGGGATCAAACTGGGATGAACTGGGATGGACTGGGATGAACTGGGAGGGACTGGGATGAACTGGGAGGGACTGGGAGGAAACTGGGAGGGGACTGATTTGAACTGGGATGGACTGGGATGGACTGGGATGAACTGGGATTGAACTGGGATGAACTGGGATGAACTGGGATGGACTGGGATGGACTGGTTTATACTGGGATGGACTGGGAGGGACTGGGCTGAACTGGGATGAACTGAGCTGAACTGGGATTGAACTGGGATGAACTGGGATGGACTGGGAGGAACTGGGATTGAACTGGGATGAACTGGGATGGACTGGGATGAACTGGGATGAACTGGGATG
>NW_015379837.1:3109-4494 GCF_001522545.3 Parus major
GCCCATGATCGTTATGCTAATGAGGTGGCCGCAATCACTCTATGCTAATGAGGGAGGCATGTCCTCCATGCTATGCTAATGAGAACGGGTGTGTCCTCGCTATGCTAATGAGGGTGGGTGTCTCCTTGCTATGCTAATGAGGATGGGCGTTCCCTCATTGCTATGCTAATGAGGTGGCCGCAATCGCTCTATGCTAATGATGGGGCGTGTCCTCGCTATGCTAATGAGGGGCATGTCCTCTCTATGCTAATGAGGGGGCGTGTCCTCTGTATGCTAATGAGGGGGCGTGTCCTCTCTATGCTAATGAGGTATCCACAATAACTCTATGCTAATGAGGGGGCGTGTCCTCTCTATGCTAATGAGGTGTCCACAATAACTCTATGCTAATGAGGGGGCGTGTCCTCTCTATGCTAATGAGGGGCGTGTCCTCACTATGCTAATGAGGGTGGGCATGTCCTCACTATGCTAATGAGGGGGCGTGTCCTCGCTATGCTAATAAGGTGTCCACAATAACTCGATGCTAATGAGGGGGCGTGTCCTCACTATACTAACAAGGGGGCGTGTCTCCGTTATGCTAATGAGGTGTACACAATCACTCTATGCTAATGAGGGGGCGTGTCCTCTCTATGCTAACAAGGGGGCGTGTCCTCTCTATGCTAATGAGGGTGGCCATGTCCTCTCTATGCTAATGAGGGGGCGTGTCCTCTCTATACTAACAAGGGGGCGTGTCTCCGCTATGCTAATGAGGTGTCCACAATCACTCTATGCTAATGAGGGGGCGTGTCCTCTCTATGCTAACAAGGGGGCGTGTCCTCTCTATGCTAAGGAGGGGCGTATCCTCTCTATGCTAATGAGGTACCCACAATAACTCTATAATGAAGGGCGTGTCCTCTCTATGCTAATGAGGGTGGCCATGTCCTCGCTATGCTGAGGGGGCGTGTCCTCGCTATGCTAATGAGGTGTCCACAATCACTCTATGCAAATGAGGGGGCGTGTCCTCACTATGCTAATGAGGTGTCCACAATAACTCTATGTGAATGAGGGGGCATGTCCTCTCTATGCTAATGAGGGGCGTGTCCTCTCTATGCGAACAAGGGGGCGTGTCCCCGCTATGCTAACGAGGGGGCGTGTCCTCTCTATGCTAACGAGGAGGCGTGTCCTCTCTATGCTAATGAGGGGCGTGTCCTCTCTATGCTAACAAAGGGGCGTGTCCCCGCTATGCTAATGAGGGGGGCGTGTCCTCTCACCTGATTCGCCGGTGTGCCTGGATGGTGGGGGCGGGGTAAGTGTCCAATAGGATGCGCAGCTCCTCCAGCCTGATGAATATTAATGAGGCGGTTAGCCGCGGGGCGGGGCACGCCGACGAGATGCAAACGAGATGCAAA
>NW_015379837.1:7729-9011 GCF_001522545.3 Parus major
TCCCCAGCGCCACGCGGGGGATCCCGGGGAGGATTTTCGGGGCCTTTCCCGAGGTTTTTTTTGGGAATGCCGGGAATTCCCGCTCTCACCCCTGCCTGGCCACGGCTCCCAGCGCTCCCGCCACCTCCGGGACGCAGTTCAGGTCGCGGCCCGAGGAGACCCGAGCGGCGCCCGCCGCTCCCGGCCCCGCCGCCATCGCTGCTCCTCTGCTCCCGCCCCCTCCGTGAGGCGCCGGCCAATCCGCGCGCGGCCCGCCCCCCGCGCGGCCAATGGCGAGCCGAGAACCAGCCGTCAATCAAAGCGGAGAAGCCGCGAGCCAATGGGAGAGCGCGGAGAGGCGTCGATCGCGGAAAGGGGAGCCAATGAGAGCGCGGGGATGGCTGTCAATCAAAGCGGCGGCGGGAAGATTAAACCCACCCCCCCCTCAGGAGCGCGAGCCAATAGGAGCGCGGGATCGGCTGTCAATCAACGCGGAGAGCGCTGAGCACGCCCACCAGCGCCGCTGAGCCAATCACAGCGCTCAGCCGGCTGTCAATCACCCGCAGGGGGCGTGGCCTTCCTCAGACCCCACCCCACCCCACCAACCAATAGGAACTCGCTGTCATTCACCCCCCCCGCAGGCCCCGCCCACTTTTCCGCCTGTCAATCATTTCCCGGCATCCCCAGGCGGATTTTGGCGGGAACTTTGTGAGCTGTCAATCACCCCATATAAGGAAACCGGAGACGGAAGTGGGCGGTGCCGGGGGTATTTTAATGAGCGGCGGTGACGTCACGGGGGGAGGGGGCGGAGCTGGCGCAGGGCCCAGCGCTTCCGGTCGCTTTCCCGCCGGATCCGCCCCAATTCCAGCGCCAGATCCCGGAATTCCGGGCCCAGCCCCCGCAGCGCCGCAAGCTCCGCCCCCAAGATGGCGGCCTGCGCCTCGGCCGCGCCGCGCCGCTCCGACAGACCCGCCCTGCAAAGGGAAAGGGGGCGGGGTTATGCTAATGAGGGGCGGCAGAGTATGGAATTAGGGGGTGTGGTTATGCTAATGAGACATATTATCAATTGGTATGGTAATTAGGGGTGGGGTTATGCTAATGAGGTGCATTGGTGAGGTGGCATCATGGTAATTGGGGGAGTGGCTATGCTAATGAGCCGTGTCGGTGGGCGGGGCTATGCTAATCTGGCAGTGTTTATGCTAATGAGGTGAGTTGTGAGGCGGGGTTATGGTAATTGGGGGAGTGGTTATGCTAATGAGGTGTATTATCAGTGGGATATGGTAATTAGGGGTGGGGTTATGTG
>NW_015379838.1:0-969 GCF_001522545.3 Parus major
GGGGCCCTTCCGGGGCCGTTCCCGGGATCCAGGAGCTGTTCCAGGGCTGTTCCAGGGGTCCGGGAGCTATTTCAGGGATCCAGAGGCTGATCAGGGGCTATTCCAGGGATCCGGGAGCTGTTCCGGGGATCCGGGAGCTGTTCTGGGGCTGTTCCCGGGATCCAGGAGCCGTTCCCAGGGATCCAGGAGCCGTTCCCGGGCAATTCCCTGGATCCAGAAGCCGTTCCGGGGCTATTCCAGGGATCCAGTGGCTCTTCCGGGGCCGTTCCCGGGATCCAGGAGCTATTCCAGGGATCCAGGAGCCGTTCCGGGGCTGTTCCCGGGATCCAGGGGTTGTTCCCGGCTATTCCAGGAGCCGTTCCCGGAGCTGTTCCGGGGCAATTCCCAGGATCCAGGAGCCGTTCCGGGGCCGTTCCCGGCTATTCCCGGAGCCGTTCCAGGGATCCAGGAGCCGTTCCGGGGCTGTTCCCAGGATTCAGGAGCCGTTCCCAGGATCCAGGGGTTGTTCCCGGCTATTCCAGGAGCCGTTCCGGGGCTGTTCCCGGGATCCAGGAGCCGTTCCCGGGATCCAGAGGCTGATCAGGAGCCGTTCCCGGGATCCAGGAGCCGTTCCCGGCTATTCCAGGAGCCGTTCCCGGGCTGTTCCCGGGATCCAGGAGCTATTCCCGGCTGTTCCCGGAGCCGTTCCGGGGCCGTTCCCGGCTGTTCCCGGAGCCGTTCCGGACTCCGCCGCCGAAGGAAGGCGGCGCGGGCGGAGCCGGAGGCTCTAATTAATCTCTGCTCTAATTAAGCTCTGCTCTAATGAATCAGGGAAGCGGGGGCGGGGCTGCGGGGGAAGATCCGCTCGTTTTTCCTGGATAAAAGGAAGGAATCGCCGCCTTTCCCTTGAAATCCGGGATGTGACGGGAAAGGCTCTGCCCGCCCCCACCGCGGCATCCCGGGATTCCCAGCGGGATCCGCTCCCTCCCC
>NW_015379838.1:1178-4222 GCF_001522545.3 Parus major
GTTTCCCTTCCCGGGAATTCCCGGAGCTCCCTCGGCCTCATCCCGGGAAATCAAAACTGGAAAAATCCCATCGGGATCGGCTCCCTGTCCCCAAACCCTCGGGAATTCCCGAAGGAAATCCCGAATTTCAGGATGGGATTGAGCGGTGGGGGCTCGGGAAGAGCCGGAATTCCCAAAATCCCCCCCAGGACGCGGCTCCAGCTCCTCAAAAACGGGGTTTTTCCAAGGGAAACTGAGGCCGGGAGAATCCATGGGAAAAAAAATAATAAAAAAAAATTAAAAAATAAAAAAGCTGGAAATGAGAGGAAAAAAACGCCAGGAAAAGCAGATTTTATGGATGTTGGGAAAATTCTTTATTTTGGGGTGAGAAGCGCCGGAATTGGGCAAAACCCAGAGGATCCGGGATGGGAAAATCCAGGGGGATCCTGGCACTGCCCAGCTGCTCCAGGGGGAGTTTTGGGTTGAAAAAGGAGATTTTTGGGAAAATCCTGGTCACACATGGGAGTCAGGAGGAAAATCTCCCTCGCCAGCCCCAATTTCCCCGGTTTTAGCCCCAAATCCCTCGGGAAACGACACCAGGAGAGACAAAAACTTGAATTTATTTTCACCTTCATCATCATAAATTTGGGGCAAAAAGTTTGGGAAAAGGGTCAGAGCCGGAGCTTCGTGTTTTCCTGGGAAGCAGCAGCGCCAGGAGCCCGTAATTAATTGGTTTTGCGCTAATTAACTCTAATGAGGGCGAGGGGTGACGCCAGGACGGGGAGGATCCCGTGCCTGGATTCCCAAATTCCCTTTTCTCAGGGGTGAAATTCCTCCGTGTGCCGAAACATCGGGGGGTTCACCAAAATTCCAGGAATTTTCACCAAAATTCCAGGAGTTCTCACCAAAATTCCAGACGTTCTCACCAAAATTCCAGGAGTTTTCACCTCAGTTCCAGGAATTGTTTCCACATCAGTTCGAGGAGTTTTCTCTCCAAATCCAGGAGTTTTCACCAAAATTCCAGATGTTTTCACCCCAATTCCAGGAATTGTTTTTACCCCAATTCCAGGAATTGTTTTTACCCAATTCCAGATGTTTTCTCCCCAAATCCAGGAGTTTCCCCCCAATTCCAGGAATTGTTTTCACCCCAAATCCAGGAGTTTCTCCCCAAATCCAGATGTTTTCTCCCCAGTTCCAGATGTTTTCTCCCCAGTTCCAGATGTTTTCCCCCCAGTTCCAGATGTTTTCACCCCAGTTCCAGATGTTTTCACCCCAATTCCAGATGTTTCCCCCAGTTCCAGATGTTTTCTCCCCAATTCCAGATGTTTTCTCCCCAATTCCAGATGTCTTCTCCCCAATTCCAGATGTCTTCTCCCCAATTCCAGGAATTGTTTTCACCCCAATTCCAGATGTTTTCCCCCCATATCCAGATGTTTTCCCCCAGTTCCAGATGTTTTCCCCCCAGTTCCAGATGTTTTCTCCCCAATTCCAGATGTTTTCTCCCCAATTCCAGATGTTTTCTCCCAATTCCAGATGTTTTCTCCCCAGTTCCAGATGTTTTCTCCCAATTCCAGATGTTTTCTCCCCAGTTCCCGCTCCTGCCGGAGCCAGCTCAGATCCTCACCACCTGGGCGGCCACGCAGGGGCTGCTCCGGGGCTCGGCCCCGGAATTGGGATTGTTCCCGGGATTTTCCCTGGGATTGTTCCCTGGGCTGTTCCCAGGATTGTTCCCAGGCTCATTCCCGGGATTCTCCCCGGGATTCTCCCCGGGACTGTCCCGGTGCCGCTCTCTCCGCAGCAGCAGCCGCCCGTAGGTGCCCCCGGCCCGGCCCTTGGTCAGACGGCCGGGATTGACACAGACACAGCCCAGGACGTCCTGCGGGGAACGGGAACCGGGGAACAGGAACCGGGAACCGGGGATGGGAATCAGGGAATGGGAATCAGGGAATGGGGAATCAGGGGATGGGGATGGGGACAGGTGTTGAAAATCCATGGATTCAGCGGAACCAGGAGCCCACAGGAACCCAGATCCCAAAATTCGCCATTTCCAGAGGATTGGGGTCCCTCCAGCCCAGCCCCGACCCCCAGCTCCAATCCTGACCCCAATCCTGGCTCCAATCCCAATCCCTGCTCCAATTCCAATCCCAATCCCACACCAATCCCATTCCCACCCCGTTCCTATTCCCATTCCCATTCCCCCATTCCCACCCTGTTCCCATTCTATTCCCATGCCGTTCCCATCCCCGTTCCCATCCCAATCCCGTTCCCATTCCCATCCCCATTCCCCCATTCCCATTCTCCTGTTCCCACCCCATTCCCATTCCCGTTCCCAATCCCATTCCCATTCCCCCATTCCCATTCCCCCATTCCCATTCCATTCCCATTCCTGTTCCCACCCCATCCCCATCCCCATCCCAATCCCGTTCCCATTCCCCCATTCCATTCCCACCCCGTTCCCATTTCCCCATTCCCATCCCCATTCCCGTTCCCATCCCATTCCCAGTTCCCATTCCCATCCCCCCATTCCCATCCCATTCCCCCCATTCCCATCCCATTCCCCCATTCCCATCCTGTTCCCATCCCATTCCCATCCCGTTCCCATTCCCATTCCATTCCCCCATTCCCATTCTCATTCCATTCCCATCCCCAGTCCCATTCCCATCCCCATTCCCGTTTCCCGTTCCCGTTTCCCGTTCCCATTCCCATTTCCCATTCCCATTCCTGTTCCCACCCCATTCCCATCCCCATTCCCATCCCCATCCCCATTCCCGTTTCCCATCCCCATTCCCAATCCCATTCCCATCCCCATTCTCCCATCCCCATTCCCAGTTCCCATTCCCATTCCCATTCCCGTTCCCATTCCCCCGTTCCCGTTCCCGTTCCCCCGTTCCCATTCCCATTCCCATTCCCACCCCATCCCCGTTCCCGTTCCCACCTTGAGGAAGAAGCGCAGCTCCGAGGGCGTCACCAGCACGTCCGGGGTCACCGGCAGCGCCGGCAGCGCCTCCAGGTGAACGTTCAGCTCCTCCGAGGGCGGGAACAGCGGGTAAAAACTGCCAGAAAGG
>NW_015379839.1:0-4291 GCF_001522545.3 Parus major
GGGGAGCCTTTGGGGTTTAATTCCCTTGGATTTGGGGGAGCCTTTGGGGTTTAATTCCCTTGGATTTGGGGGAGCCTTTGGGGTTTACTTCCCTTGGATTTGGGGATTCCTTTGGGGTTTGCTTCCCTTGGATTTGGGGATTCCTTTGGGGTTTAATTCCCTTGGATCTGGGAGTGCCTTTGGGGTTTGGTTTGCTTGGATCTGGGGATTCCTTTGGGGTTTAATTCCCTTGGATCTGGGGATTCCTTTGGGGTTTAATTCCCTTGGATTTGGGGATTCCTTTGGGGTTTAATTCCCTTGGATTGGGGGAGCCTTTGGGGTTTGATTCCCTTGGATTTGGGGGAGCCTTTGGGGTTTGCTGTGTGAGGAGGGAGCTCCAGGCCCTGCTCTGGTGGGGAGGGACTGCCAGACATGTCCTGTGTCCCTTCCCAAGGACCTGGAGCAGCTTTCCCAACCCTCTGGAGGCTCCTGGGTGAGGGAGAGGTGGGGACAGAGCTCTGCAGTGGCTCTCCCCTGTGTCCCTTGGCTGTGTGTCCCACTCAGGACATTCCACACCTGTCTTTCCTCCTTTTCCCAAGCCTGATCTTCCTCCTCTGCTCCAGTCCCTCCCTCCACCCAGGCACTTGGTGATCCTCAGGCTCTGGAGCTCTTTCCCAAAGCTCCTTTTTGCTTTTATCCCGTGGATTTGGCTTAAAAAACTCCCAGTCCTGGCAGGCTGGGCATCCATCTGGGAGGTGGGAGGCAGGAAAGGATTCCTGGGGGGAAAAGCAGAGGCTGGGAAGTGGCAGCTTGGGCCCAGGGTGGGGGTTTGGAGCAGGTTGAGCAACGTGTTTGAGCAACTCAGGGTGGGTTTGTTGTGTAAGGGGAAAGAGGGAAGGGGGGGAGCAATAAGAAAAAAAAGGGGAAAGTGAAGATCTGAGCTTAGGAGAAAATGTCACTTCCTCAAATCTGTCTGGAATACTGAATTTTTGGGGAAAAAGGAGATTTGTGTTGGGCAGGGTGAGGTTCTGAACTTGGGACACCTGGCCAGCCCCAGCCCAGCTCTGGACCCTCAGCTTCAGCTCCTGGGGGGTTTTCCTTTCCCAGCAGGGCCACTGTCCCCTGTCCTGGGCAGGAGGGACCTGGGGACACCCTCAGGCCTTTCTGAACCCCCAACCCAGATCTGCTGCTGACCCATGGGATGAGGGGAAAAGGGGCTGGAAGAATCCTGGGAAATGGGGGAATTGATCCTGGCAGAGGTGACAGCAGTGACAGCCCAGCCAGCCTCCTCGTGTGTGGCCCCCAGTTGGATTCAGCTGCTGCTCCAGCCTTGCCAGAGCCGGGATTTGAGGGCAGGGATCCCAAATTTTGTGCTGAGGCTCCAAGTGGGGCTCTCCTTGTGTTCACCTTGGCACCCCCTGAGCCCGGGAGCTGTGGGGGGGTGGCTCTGCCAAGGGTTGTCCCCATCCCTGTCCCTGGCAGGAGCGGAGCCAGGAGGGGCTCAGGGGCTTCAGGAGCAGCCGGAGCTCCAGCTGGAACTGAAGGGGCTCCAAGCCTTCCACCATCTGCTCCCAGCCTGGCTGGCTCCTGCAGATCCCAGAAATCCCTGCTGGGTTTTTGGAGGGAACACCCCGGGCTGGGATGGAGGCGTTGGCAGCACCTGGGATGGCCCAGGGGATGTTGGTGTGGCTGATCAGTGCTGGGGATGCTCTGAACACACTTGGAGGCTTTCTTGGTGGAGAAAAGGGAATTTTCTGCCAAAAAAAAGAAAAAATAGCATTCCCAGCCTGGGAATTCCCTCCTGCCTCAGGATTTGTGGGGCAGTCACAGCCCCATGGTTGCTCTACCCTGAGCTGGATTGTCCTGGGAGCCTGGACATCAGCCTGTCTCCTTGGGAGTGGGGAAGGGATTGGGAATGGTGTCCCTGCTCTGGGTTTCCCTCTGTCCCTGCCCTGGGTTTCCCTCTGTCCCTGCCCTGGGTTTCCCTCTGTCCCTGCCCTGGGTTTCCCTCTGTCCCTGCCCTGGGTTTCCCTCCCTGGGCTCTCACAGCACCTTGCAAAGCGAGCAGTGTCCAGGGCTAATCCCTGCAAAGCAAAATCCACATTTTTTGCTCTGCTCCTGGCTCTGAGCAGCCCAGGGCTGGAATTGTGGGGACAGCCCCTCTGCCCTCCCCATCCTGTGCTGGCCCCGGAGCCTCCTGAGCCATCCCATAACGTCCTGTCCCCGCTGACCCTGCAGCACTGGGAGCTGCTGGTCCTGGAGAAGCTCAAGTGGGACCTGGTGTCGGTGATTGCCAACGATTTCCTGCCTCACATCCTGCACCGGCTGCCGCTGCCCGCCGACAAGGCGGAGCTGGTGAAGAAACACGCGCAGACCTTCATCGCCCTCTGTGCCACAGGTGGGTGCTGGGCTGGGCCCAGGGGTGCCGGGACACCTGGGATGGGCTCCCCACCTTTTTTGGGTGCTGGGTGCCTGCCTTCATTGCAGTCAGAGCCGTTTGGGGCGGGATAACGCTCCTGGGGGCTCTTAGATGCCAGAAGAGCTGTGCCAGCCTCTTGCTGTGCCCGTGGGAGGCTGCCCAGGGTTGAACCCAAACTTTTCTCAGCCTCTCCCTCAGCCTCTGGAGCCACCTCATCCCAGGACTTCTCCTGAAGGCCTGGCCCTGGTGCTCAGCCTGTTCCATGCTCCTCCATCCCAGTTTCTCCCCACCACGCTGCTCAGAGCCCCCTGCGAGACCCTCCCAAGCTCCCCAGGGAAAATCCCTCTCCCAATCTCCCCCTGCATCCTCACTGACGGCTCCTTCCCCTCTCGTGTCCCTGTGCTGGCTCCAGACTACACCTTTGTGATGTACCCCCCGTCCATGATCGCCACGGGCAGCATCGGCGCCGCCATCCACGGCCTGAGCCTCTCCCTCAACGGCTTCAGCGGCGAGGCCATCACGGAGCTGCTGGCCGGGATCACGGGCACGGAGGTGGTGAGTGGACACCGGGAATTCCAGCTGCTGGGAACCTCCCTTCTTCAGATTTTCCATGGAGGGTGGGACTGGGGAGGGTGTGGAGTCTCTGACCTGGATGTGTCCCTGTGTCACCTGCTGCGGGTGGCCCCGAGGAGGGAGAGCCTGGGATGGACTGGCCGTGGTGATGGGCAGCCAGGCACAGGGATGGGCTCCAGAGGGCCCTTCCAGCCCCAGCTCCTCTGGGATTCGGTGGAATTGCGCTGCCCAGAGTGGTTTGAGGAGAAGCAAGGGCTGTGGGATGATCCCAAACACAGCCCTGGGCAGGGCGGGCTGGGCTCGGAGCCTTTGAAATGGCACACAAAGGGCAGGATCTGTTCCCGGCCGGGCAGGTGGTGACAGGATCGGGTTCTCCGCCTGCGATGGGGACAGGGACACGTCGGGCTCGGCATCTGCTCCCCTCAGTGTCCGGTTGCAGGTGCCCTGGCTGGGGAGGGGAAGGGGGGCTGGGACATGAAACATTCCAGGTTTAGGGACATCAGGATGGGGGGGTTCTCCAGCCCCTCTGCCGCCCTTGGAGCAGGGACAGGGATCCCACTGGGCTCTCCAGGTCACTCCAATCGGGAGCTTTTCCTCTCCCCTTTGATCTCCCCCCTGCCCAGGTCAGTTACAGGAGCTGGATCAGGGGTGGGGGTGGCTGCCACGGGGCTTTGTCCGGGCGGGAGGCTCCCGATCCATTTGTGCAGATGGAATTTTTTTGTTCTCCTTTTTAAAGAGAGAAATCAGTGCAGCCACCTGCTCCCAACCTGCTCCACGAGGTCGGGGCTGTGCAGGGAACAGGTGGGAAGCAGGGAGGGTTCTGTGGAGGGAGAGGAGCTGAAATGGAGCCCAGCACACTCCTGTCCCTCCCCAGCATCTGCTGTGCTCCCTGCCCAGGTGTGGGGTGCCTCACAAACAGCTCCAGCCCAGGCAGGACCGTGGCAGCTCCTCCTGGGATGTGTCCACAGAATCTGGGGCTCCTGGGAGAGCACCTGGGCTCGGCCTCCCCCACCTGTGGTGCTGCTGCTTCTCCCTGAGCCGAGACACAGTCGCCAGGCTGTGACTCAGTTTCCCTTCTGGAGGAGCCATCCCCTTCATGCAGCTCCCAGGCCCAGCTGGGCAGTGCTGGGAATGCAGGGATGCTGCTGCAGGGCTGGGCCAGCTCCGTGGCCAGCGGGAGCCTGGCTGGGTGTGGCCAGGCTGGCTTTGGCATCTCAGCCAGAATTGCTGGTGGAGAGGTGGAAGAGCCCTGGGATGGTCTGGCCATGGAAATGGTCAGCCCAGGGATGGTGCTGGACAGCTGGGGATGGTGATAGAGAG
>NW_015379840.1:0-1134 GCF_001522545.3 Parus major
GGGGACAGGGAGGGTGATTTTGGGGTGTGGGGGGACCAGGACGGAGAATTTGGGGTGTGGGGAGGGAGAATTTGGGGTGTGAAGGGACCGGGACGGGGGTTTGGGGGGACCGGGACGGAGAGTTTGGGGTGTGGGGACAGAGAATTTGGGGTGTGAAGGGACCTGGATGGAGAATTTGGGGTGTGGGGACAGAGAATTTGGGGTGTGAGGGGACAGGGAGGGCGATTTTGGGGTGTGAGGGAAACAAGGAGGGCGATTTTGGGGTGTGAGGGGGACAGGGATGGCAATTTTGGGGTGTGAGGGGAACAAGGACGGCGATTTTGGGGTGTGAGGGGACCGGGATGGTGATTTTGGAGTGTGGGGAGGGCGATTTTGGGGTGTGAGGAGAACAAGGAGGGCGATTTTGGGGTGTGAGAGGAACAAGGACGGCGATTTTGGGGTGTGAGGAGACCGGGATGGTGATTTTGGAGTGTGGGGACGGCAATTTTGGGGTGTGAGGAGAACAAGGAGGGCGATTTTGGGGTGTAGCGGAACAAGGAGGGCGATTTTAGGGTGTGAGGAGAACAAGGAGGGCGATTTTGGGGTCCTGCAGAGACGGGGAGGACGATTTTGGGGTGAAACAGGAAGGGTTGGTACCCGGAGGAGGGGATCCAGCGCGTTCCTCCCCGCAGGTGCTGCAGCTGTCGGAGCTGCTGCAGCGCGGCATCGGCGTCCACCACGGCGGGGTCCTGCCGCTGCTGAAGGAGGTGGTGGAGATGCTCTTCAGCCAGGGGCTGGTGAAGGTGAGCGGGGAAAAACAACACGGCCGGCTGTGGGGTACGGGATTCCGCCCCACGGCGTCGCCCCACGGCTGCCCCACACCTGGCCCAGGTGCTGTTTGCCACCGAGACCTTCGCCATGGGGGTGAACATGCCGGCGAGGACCGTCGTCTTCGATTCCATCCGCAAACACGACGGGAACGGCTTCCGGGATCTCCTGCCCGGTGAGGGGCCGGCTGTGGGGCAGCGGGGAGAAAAAAGGCAAATGTGAGGGGGAAACGGGGGGGAAAGCGGAGAGGGGAAATGGGGGAAAGCTGTGGGGAAAAATGGGGGAAAGCTGTGGGGAAAAATGGGGGAAAGCTGAGGGGAAAATGGG
>NW_015379840.1:1934-3083 GCF_001522545.3 Parus major
GGGGGGAAAGCGGAGAGGGGAAATGGGGGAAAACACAATTGGGAAAATGTAGAAATAGGGGAGGGAAAGTGAGGAGAAATGGGAGGAAAGAGTGAGGAGAAATGGAGGGAGGAGAGTTGCAGTCATGAGGGGAGAAAAGAGCGGGAAAACGTGAGGGGAGAAAAGAGCGGGAAAACGTGAGGGGGAAATGGGGGGGAAAACAGAGAGGGGAAATGAGGGAAAACACAATTGGGAAAATGTAGAAATGGGGGAGGAAAGAGTGAGGAGAAATGGGAGGAAAGAGTGAGGGGAAATAGGAGGAAAGAGTGAGGAGAAATGGGAGGAAAGAGGAGAAATGGAGGGAGGAGAGTTGCAGTCGTGAGGGGAATCATGAGGGGAGAAAAAGGGCAGGAAAATGTGAGGGGAGGAAAAGAGCGGGAAAACGTGAGGGGAGAAAAGAGGAGAAACGTGAGGGGGAAACGGGGAAAGCGGAGAAGGGAAATGGGGGAAAATGCAATTGGGAAAATGTATAAATAGGGGAGGGAAAGTGAGGAGAAATGGGAGGAAAGAGTGAGAGGAAATGGAGGGAGGAGAGTTGCAGTCGTGAGGGGAATCGTGAGGGGAGAAAAGAGCAGGAAAATGTGAGGGGAGAAAATGGGGGGAAACATGAGAGAAGAAAAGAGTGGAAAAACGTGAGGGGAGAAAAGAGCAGAAATGTGAGGGGGAAACAGGGAGGAAAGCAGAGAGGGGAAATGGGGGAAAGCACAATTGGGAAAATGTAGAAATAGGGGAGGGAAAGTGAGGGGAAATGGGAGGAAAGAGTGAGGGGAAATGGGAGGAAAGAGTGAGGAGAAATGGGAGGAAAGAGTGAGGAGAAATGGAGGGAGGAGAGTTGCAGTCGTGAGGGGAATCGTGAGGGGAGAAAAAGGGCGGGAAAACGTGAGGGGAGAAAAGAGCGGGAAAACGTGAGGGGAGAAAAGAGCAGGAAAACGTGAGGGGAGAAAAGAGCAGAAACGTGAGGGAAAAAGGTGAGAAGCACAAGCAGGAGAGAGCAGGAAACGTGAGGGTGGAAAGAATGGGAAACACGAGGGGAAAAGAGAGGGGAAAACGAGAGAGCAAAAAGGCAGAAAATCTGAGGGAGAAAGAGCAGCAAACACGAGGGGAAAGCAT
>NW_015379841.1:0-474 GCF_001522545.3 Parus major
ACTGATCGATATCGCACTGATCGATATCACAACGTTCCGGTTGCTATGGTAACACCCCGGTTGCTATGGTAACACACCGGTTGCTATGGTGACACACCGGTTGCTATGGTGACACACCGGTTGCTATGGCGGTGTTCTGGTTGCTATGGTAACACTCCGGTTGCTATGGTAACACTCCGGTTGCTATGGTAACACACCGGTTGCTATGGCGGTGTTGTGGTTGCTATGGTAACACCCTGGTTGCTATGGTGACACACCGGTTGCTATGGCGGTGTTGTGGTTGCTATGGTAACACTCCGGTTGCTATGGTAACACACCAGTTGCTATGGTAACACATCGTTTGCTATGGCGACACAGCGGTTGCTATGGCGATGGTTTGGTTGCTATGGTAACATTGCGGTTGCTATGGTGACACACCGGTTGCTATGGCGACACAGCGGTTGCTATGGTGACACACCGGTTGCTATGGCGATG
>NW_015379841.1:3295-4586 GCF_001522545.3 Parus major
TTGGGGACATTGGGGACAGCGGGGACACCTTGGGGACATCGGGGACACTGAGGGGACATTGGGGACATTGGGGACATTGGGGACACCTCGGTGTGAGTGGGGACAGCGGGGACACCTTGGGGACATCGGGGACAGCGGGGACACCTTGGGGACATTGGGGACACTGAGGGGACATCGGGGACATTGGGGGGACATTGGTGACATCAGGGTGACACTGAGGTGACACTGGGGTGACACTGAGGTGACACTGAGGTGACATTGGTGACATTGGTGACACCGGGGTGACACTGAGGTGACATTGGTGACACTGAGGTGACACTGAGGTGACATTGGTGACATTGGGGTGACATTGGGGTGACACCGGGGTGACACTGAGGTGACATTGGGGTGACACTGAGGTGACATTGGTGACACTGAGGTGACACTGGGGTGACATTGGGGTGACACTGGGGTGACACTGAGGTGACATTGGGGTGACACTGGGGTGACACTGGGGTGACACTGAGGTGACACTGAGGTGACATTGGGGTGACACTGGGGTGACATTGGTGACATTGGGGTGACATTGGTGACATTGGTGACACTGGTGACACTGAGGTGACATTGGTGACACTGGGGTGACACTGAGGTGACACTGGGGTGACATTGGTGACACTGAGGTGACATTGGTGACACTGAGGTGACACTGAGGTGACATTGGTGACACAGGGAGGGTGTCAGGGCCTGGGGACAGCGGGGGAGGGGAGGTGCCACCCGCCGTGTCCCCGATGTCCCCAGGTACAGCTGGCAGGGGAAGCTGGAGGAGGACAGCGAGGTCCTGCTGGTGAGACAGCCTGTCCCCGATGTCCCCAAGTGTCCCCAAGTGTCCCCAAATGTCCCCAAGTGTCCCCTCAGTGTCCCCAAGTGTCCCCTCAGTGTCCCCGATGTCCCCAAATGTCCCCAAGGTGTCCCCAATGTCCCCAAGTGTCCCCCAGCTGTCCCCAATGTCCCCCCGATGCCCCCAGAAGTCCCCGATGTCCCCCAGATGTCCCCCAGGTGTCCCCAATGTCCCTAAGGTGTCCCCAAAGTGTCCCCAGGTGTCCTCAATGTCCCCCCCGATGTCCCCAGGTGTCCCCCAGGTGTCCCCAAAGTGTCCCCAGTTGTTCCCAATGTCCCCCCTGATGTCCCCAATGTCCCCAAGGTGTCCCCAGGTGTCCCCCAGGTGTCCCCAGAGTGTCCCCTCAATGTCTCCAATGTCCCCAATGTCCCCTCAGGTGTCCCCGATGTCCCCAAAGTGTCCCCAATGTCCCCA
>NW_015379842.1:0-1357 GCF_001522545.3 Parus major
CTGGGGACATTGGGGACACGCCCACTGACCGTGTCCCTTTGTGTGTTGTTTTCTCCCTGTCCCGTTACGGTGCTGTCCTTCTGTCTGTCCCTCTGTCTGTGTGTCTGTCCCCGTGTCCATGTGTCTGTGTGTCTGTCCCCGTGTCCCTCTGTCTGTGTGTCTGTCCCCGTGTCCATGTGTCCGTGTGTCTGTCCCCGTGTCCATGTGTCCGTGTCTGTCCCCGTGTCCCTGGCTGTGTCCATCTGTCCATGTCCGTGTGTCCCCCGTGCGTCCGTGTGTGTCCCCGGTGTGTCCCCCCATGTGTCTGTGTGTCCCTGTCCGTGTGTCCCCATGTCCCCGGTGTGTCCCTGTCCGTGTGTCCCCATGTCCGTCTGTCCCCGGTGTGTCCGTGGCTGTGTCCGTGTGTCCCTGCTGTGTCCCCCTGTGCGTCCCTGGTGTGTCCATCTGTCCGTGTGTCCATCTGTGTGTCCGTGTGTCCCCCTGGTGTGTCCGTGGCTGTCTCTGTGTGTCCCCGGTGCGTCCGTTGGTGTGTCTGTGTGTCCCCTCTGTGTCCGTGTGTCTGTCGGTGTGTCTGTCTGTCCACGTGTCGGTGTGTCCGTCAATGTGTCCGTGTGTCCCCCCCGGTGTGTCCGTGTGTTGGTGTGTCTGTGCGTCCGTCGGTGTGTCCATCTGTCCACGTGTCGGTGTGTCCCTGTCCGTGTGTCCCCGGTGTGTCCGTGTGTCCGTCCGCCGGTGTGTCCGTCGGTGTGTCGGTCTGTCCGTGTGTCCCTGGTGTGTCCGTGTGTCCCCGGTGTGTCTGTCCGTGTGTCCCCGGTGTGTCCATCTGTCCATGTGTCCCTGGTGTGTCTGTCCGTGTGTCCGTCGGTGTGTCGGTCTGTCCGTGTGTCCCTGGTCTGTCCGTGTGTCCCCGGTGTGTCTGTCCGTGTGTCCGTCGGTCTGTCCGTGTGTCCCCCATGTGTCCGTGTGTCCCCGGTGTGTCCGTCGGTCTGTCCGTGTGTCCCCCATGTGTCCGTGTGTCCCCGGTGTGTCCGTCGGTCTGTCCGTGTGTCCCCGGTGTGTCCCCGGTGTGTCCGTGGTGTGTCCATGTGTCCCCCATGTGTCCGTTTGTCCGTGTGTCCCTGTCCGTGTGTCCCCGGTGTGTCCCCGGTACGTCCGTCCGTGTGTCTGTCTGTCCGTCCGTGTGTCCGTCCGTCCGTCCGTCAGTGGGTGTCGAGCGGTCACTCTCTGCAGTGGTGTTACGAGCACTTTGTCCAGGCGCGTTCCCTGCGCCGCGCCCGCGACGTGCGGGACCAGCTGCAGGGGCTGATGGAGCGCGTGGAGATCGCGCCCAGCTCCTGCGGGGGCAACCTGGACCTGG
>NW_015379842.1:3617-4665 GCF_001522545.3 Parus major
CCCCCCAGGCCATCACAGCCGGGTTCTTTTACCACACGGCGCGTTTGGCGCGGGGCGGGTACCGCACGGTGAAGCACCAACAGCCGGTGTTCATCCACCCCAACAGCGCCCTGTTCTCGCTACAGCCGCGCTGGGTGCTGTACCACGAGCTGGTGTGCACCTCCAAGGAGTTCATGAGACAGGTGAGGGTACCTGGGGGGCACCTGGACACACCTGGGTACACCTGGATACACCTGGGGTACACCTGGATACACCTGGATACACCTGGGATACACCTGGGACACACCTGGGGGCACCTGGACACACCTGGGGTACTCCTGGGTACACCTGGGTACACCTGGATACACCTGGACACACCTGGATACACCTGGGGTACACCTGGGATACACCTGGGGTACACCTGGGCACACCTGGGATACACCTGGACACATCTGGATACACCTGGGTA
The DNA here is from genome assembly GCF_001522545.3 of Parus major. Classification (NCBI taxonomy): domain Eukaryota; kingdom Metazoa; phylum Chordata; class Aves; order Passeriformes; family Paridae; genus Parus; species Parus major. The sequence continues at coordinate 4,066 of NW_015379842.1, forward strand.
CACCTGGATACACCTGGGGTACACCTGGGTACACCTGGATACACCTGGATACACCTGGATACACCTGGGATACACCTGGGACACACCTGGGATACACCTGGATACACCTGGGATACACCTGGGACACACCTGGGATACACCTGGGACACACCTGGACACACCTGGGGTACTCCTGGGGTACACCTGGATACACCTGGATACACCTGGATACACCTGGATACACCTGGGATACACCTGGGGTACTCCTGGGATACACCTGGGGTACACCTGGACACATCTGGATACACCTGGGTACACCTGGATACACCTGGGGTACACCTGGGGTACACCTGGGACACACCTGGGGGCACCTGGGATACAGCTGGATACACCTGGGTACACCTGGATACACCTGGACACACCTGGACACACGGGGTAGGGACACCCTGCACCTCCCTGTGAGCACACGGGGACCACGGTGATGAGGAGCTCCCCACAGGTGTCCCCAGGTGTGTCCCTGTCCCCAGGTGTGTCCCCAGGTGTGTCCCTGTCCCCAGGTGTGTCCCCAGGTGTGACCCCAGGTGTCCCCAGGTGTGTCCCTGTCCCCAGAGGTGTCCCCAG
>NW_015379843.1:0-1409 GCF_001522545.3 Parus major
ATTTACAGGGGGGTGGGAGGTCCTGGGGTGGCCCAAAGTTGATGGGGGAGGGAGGATGGGGGAGGAGGAGGAGGTGGGGGAGGTTCTGATGGGGCAAATTTGGAGTTTTTGGGGGTTTTTAGGGGGATTTTGGGGTGCCAGAGGGTTCTGGGACACCCCAAAAAACCTCGGGGGGCCCCACAAAGATTTACAGGGGGGTTGGGAGGTCTTGGGGTGCCCCAGAGTTGATGGGGGTGGGAGGATGGGGGGGATAAAGAGGAGGTGGGGGAGTCTGGGAGGGGCAAAATCAGAATTTTAGGGAGCCAAAAAGTTTTGGGAGGGTTTGGGGTGCCCCAAATTTCACCATGGGGGGATTTTGGGGTATCCCTGAGCTGATTTGGGGGTTCCCCCAATCAACATCTCTGAGAAATTCTGGATTCACCAACATGGGAAAAACCCAAACTCCAAACAGGAACCAAAAGCCTCGAAATGAGTGGGTGGGGGGGGCACCCTGGAGACCCCCAAGTTTTACCTCGGGGGGGTTTTTGGGGTGTCCCCGAGCTGATTTTGGGGTTCCCCCAGATCCACATCTCCAAGAAATGGGGGTTCACCAAGTTCAACGCCGACGCTTTCGAGGAGATGGTGGCCCAGAAACGCCTCATCCCCGATGGCTGCGGCGTCAAATACGTCCCTGCCCGGGGTCCCCTGGATCGCTGGAGGGCTCTGCACGCCTGAGACCCCCAAAATCCTCCCCAAAATACCCGGGGAGCCCCCCAAAATCCGCGGGGAACCCCCAAAATCCGCGGGGAACCCGAGGACGTGGAGGGGCCCGGGTGGGTTTGGGGGGCTCGGTGGAATTAAAGGTTTTTGTTCCTTGGTTGGTGGCGCCTTTTTGGGGGATTTTGGGGGGGTTTTTGGGGGTCTCTGAAGTGGAGGGGTCCCCAAGTTTTGCCTCGTGGGGTTTTGGGGGGTCCTGGAAGTTCAGGGAAGGGTCAGGGGGTCCCCAAGTTTTCTCCATTGGGGTCCCCAGGAGGGGTCGGGGGTCCCCAGATTTTGTCACTCCGGGTTTGTTTTTGGGGAGGGGTCTCCAAGCTTTATCACCTCCCCCCTCCCCCACCTATTTTTTGGGGGGGGTCCCCAGGATTTCCCACCCCCCCAAACACGAGGCCACACAAAAAGGGGTGAAATGAGTAAAAACGAGGTTTCCTTGTTTTTTTTTTTCCTTAATTCCCAAATTCCTCCCCCCCCTCCCCCGACGGACACACACAGAGGTGGGGGAGGGGAACACCCCAGAATTTGGGGGTTGGTTTTTTTTTTTTGGGGAGGGGTCCCAGGGCTGGTTTAGGACCCCCCCAAACCAAGCCCGGGCTGAGAAGAGGAAGCGACAAAAGTGTAAAAAAACCCTAAAAAAATCCCTAAATAACCCCAAA
>NW_015379843.1:1612-4817 GCF_001522545.3 Parus major
GGCGGGGGTCACACGGTGGTGACCGAGAGCAGGGGATGCTCCAAACGCCCCCCGTGCTGAGCCAGCATCATCTCCTGGATCGTCACCCAATTATCCAGGATACGGCGGCTCCTCTTGCGCAGCCCCCGCCGCGACCCCTGCCCGTGCTGCTGCTGCTGCTGCTGCTGCTGGGGGGGCTCCGCGACCCCCCCGACCCCCCCGAGACCCCCGGAACCTTCAGGCCGAGCTTGGAGCAGCAATTCCCGGCGTTTCCTCTGCTCCCGAGCCCTCGCCAGGTGCTGCTTGCGCTGCTCGCGGCTCCAGTAGCGCCCGGTTTTCAGCTCGCTCCTCGCGTCGTCATCGGTGGAGCCCCCGCGTTCCTCCAGGATTTTGATGGCCCGAGCCTTCAGCAGCCGGTCCCGGCCGGGCCGTTTGCCCCGGGGCCCTTTGGCGGTGCCGGGGGGAGCGGTACCGGCGGTGCCGGCGGTTCCGAGCCCGGCCCGCAGCAGCAGCGGGGAGCTGCGGGAGCTCTCGCCCGTGTTGTAGGCGCTGGTGCTGTCGCGCTCCGGAGCCTCGGCGATATCGGCCAAGGGACCCTCGACCCCCGGGCGGGGGTCGCGCCAGGCCCGGCGGCCCCGCTCGCGGAGCCGCTCCAGCTGTTGGGCCCTCAGGAGGTGGCGACATTTGAATTCCAGATGTCGCAGCTCCTCCTCCAGCCGAGCCAGCTCGGCCCGGCCCGCGGCTCCGGCTCCGCGCAGGGCTCGGTACCGCCGCAGCTCCGCGGGGCTCAGAGCGGCGGGAGGCGGCGACACCGAGCCCGGCAGCCCCGGGCCCAGCCCCGGGCTCGATCCCGCTCCTAATCCCGCTCCTAACCCCGCTCCTAATCCCGATCCTAACCCCGCTCCTAACCCCGATCCGCGCCGCCCGCCCGCTCCACCTCCGGCTCTTCCCGCCGACCCGCAGCCGGAGCCGCTCCGCGCGGCCGCTCCTCCAGCGCCGGTTTTTGCGTGGAGCCGGGCGGCGTTTTGGGGTGAATTTGGGGGGTTTTGGGGGTCCCGGGGGGGTCTCTGACCTCCACCAGGGTGTGCCAGTGCTCGATGGGTTTGCGGGGGTTCGCCAACATCTGCGCCCAGTGCTCGCGGCCGGGGCCGTCGGCGTCGCTGCCCACGCGGCACAGCCCGATCACCTCGTTGTGCCCGATGCTGGGGAGGGGTCATGGGGGTCAGGGGGACCCCAAAAACTCCCCAAATCACCCCAAAAATACCCCAAAAATTTCCATTCTGAGAGACCCCAAAACGACCCCAAAACGACCCCAAAATTCCTCAGAACGACCCCAAAATCCCTTAAAATGACCCCAAATTCCACCCCATCCACAGCCCGATCACCTCATTGTACCCGATGCTGGGGAGGGGTCAGGGGGGTGAGGGGGACCCCAAAACCACCTCAAATCACCCCAAAAATACCCCAAAAAAATCCCGTTCTGAGAGACCCCAAAACAACCCCAAAATCCCTTAAAATGACCCCAAAATCCCTCAAAATGACCCCAAATTTCCACAGCCCGATCACGTCGTTGTGCCCGATGCTGGGGAGGGGTCAGGAGGGTCAGGGGGACCCCAAAACCACCCCAATTCACCCCAAAAATACCCCCAAAAAATCCCGTCCTGAGGGACCCCAAAACGACCCCAAAACTCCTCAGAACGACCCCAAAATCCCTCAAAATGACCCCAAATTTGTCCCCATCCACAGCCCGATCACCTCGTTGTGCCTGATGCTGGGGAGGGGTTCAGGGGGACCCCAAAACCACCCCAAATCACCCCAAAAATACCCCAAAAAAATCCCGTTCTGAGAGACCCCAAAANTCCCAGTCCATCCCAGTTTATCCCAGTTTGGCTCTCACAGCTCACTGGGGGCCCAGGGACTCCCCCAGGGCCGGTTTGTCCCGCGGCGTCGCCTTGGTCAGAGCCTTCTCCTGGGACAGACGGACAGACAGACGGACAGAGGGACGGGGATGGGACAGGGGGACAGGGACAGGGGGACAGGGACAGACGGACAGGGATGGGACAGACAGACGGACAGACGGACGGGGATGGGACAGGGGGACAGACGGACAGACAGGGACAGAGAGACAGGGGTGGGACAGACGGACAGGGACGGGACAGACAGAGGGACAGGAGGACAGGGACAGACGGACAGCGACAGAGGAATAGGGACAGACAGGGACAGACAAACGGACAGGGGACAGGGGGACGGACAGACGGGGGGACAGACAGACAGACGGTCAGGGACAGACGGACAGATGGACAGGACAGACGGACAGGGACGGGGATGGGACAGGGACAGACGGATGGACAGACAGGGACAGACAAACGGACAGGGGCAGAGGGACAGAGGGACAGGGATGGGACAGGGATGGGACATGGACAGGGACAGACAGACGGACGGACAGGGGGACAGACGGACAGGGACGGGGATGGGACAGGGACAGACAGACGGACAGACGGACACACAGACGGACAGGGGACAGGGGGACGGACAGACAGACGGACAGGGGGACAGACAGACAGACAGACGGGGACAGGGATGGGACAGGGACAGATGGACAGGACAGACAGACAGGGACAGATGGACAGGGACAGACAGACAGGGACAGACGGACAGGGACAGACGGACAGGGACAGACGGACAGACGGACAGGGGACACTGTCAGGGATCCCGAGGTCCCCTTTGGCTTCCCGGGGTCCCCATTGGGATCCTTACGGGACCTGGGGGGGTCCCTGGGGGTCCCTGTGGGGTCCTTATGGGATCTGGGGGTCCCCTATGGGACCTGGGGGGTTCTGGGGGTCCCTGGGGGTCCCCAATGGGATCTGGGGGGTTCTGGGGGTCCCCTATGGGATCTGGGGGTCCCTGTGGGGTCCCTATGGGATCCTTACGGGACCTGGGGGGTCCTTATGGGATCTGGGGGTCCCCTATGGGATCTGGGGGGTTCTGGGGGTCCCTGGGGGTCCCCAATGGGATCTGGGGGGTTCTGGGGGTCCCCAATGGGATCTGGGGGTCCCTGTGGGGTCCCTATGGGATCCTTACGGGATCTGGGGGTCCCCTATGGGATCTGGGGGTCCCTGGGGGTCCCGGGGGGTTCAGGGGCTCCCTATGGGTTCCTTATGGGATCCAGGGGGTTCTGGGGGTCCCCAATGGGACCTGGGGGGGTCCAGGGGGTCCCTGGGGGTCC
>NW_015379844.1:0-915 GCF_001522545.3 Parus major
TGTCCGTGTGTCCATCCTGTGTCTGGGTGTCCATCTGTGTCCATCTGGGTGTCCATCTGTGTGTCTGTGTGTCCATCCCATGTGTGTCCGGCTGTGTGTCCGTGTGTCCATCCCGTGTGTCCGGGTGTCCATCTGTGTCCATCCTGTGTCCGGCTGTGTGTCCTTGTGTCCGTCTGTGTGTCCATCCTGTGTCCGTGTGTCCATCTGTGTGTCCATCCTGTGTGTCCGTGTGTCCGGCTGTGTCCATCTGGGTGTCTGTGTGTCCATCCTGTGTGTCCGTCCTGTGTGTCCAGGTGTCTGGCTGTGTGTCCATCCTGTGTCCGGGTGTCCATCTGTGTCCATGTGTGTCCATCTGGGTGTCCATCTGTCTGTCCGTGTGTCCATCCCGTGTGTCCGGCTGTGTGTCTGTGTGTCCATCCTGTGTCCGTGTGTGTCCGTGTGTCCATCCCGTGTGTCCAGCTGTGTGTCCATCTGTGTCCGGGTGTCCATCTGTGTCCGTCCTGTGTGTCTGGCTGTGTCCATCTGGGTGTCCGTGTGTGTGTCCTTGTGTCCATCTGGGTGTCTGTGTGTCCACCTGTAGGTCCGTGTGTCCATCCCGTGTATCCGTGTGTCCATCTGTGTCCATGTGTGTCCATCTGGGTGTCCATCTGGGTGTCCGGGTGTCCATCTGTGTCCAGGTGTCCGGCCGTGTGTCCGTCTGGGTGTCCGTGTGTCCATCCTGTGTCCATCTGTGTCTGTCCGTGTGTCCATCCTGTGTCCGGGTGTCCATCTGTGTCCATCTGTGTCCATCTGGGTGTCCATCCTGTGTGTCCATGTGTCCATCTGGGTGTCCGTGTGTCCATCCATGTGTCCGGCTGTGTGTCCATGTGTGTCCATCCTGTGTCCATCTGGGTGTCCGTGTGTCCATCTGTGTCC
>NW_015379844.1:1540-4036 GCF_001522545.3 Parus major
GGGGTGGAGCTGACCCGCGAGGACGCCTTCAAGTACCGCTTCAAGAAGGACGGCAAGAAGCACTTCCTGATCCTCAACGAGGCCACCAAGGAGGACACCGGCCGCTACCGCATCCTCACCAACGGCGGCGAGGCCGAGGCCGAGCTCATCGTGGAAGGTGGGACCTCCTGGGACCTCCTGGGACCTTCTGGGACCTTCTGGGAGCTTCTGGGACCTCCTGGGAGCTTCTGGGAGCTTCTGGGACCTTCTGGGAGCTTCTGGGAGCTTCTGTGAGCTCCTGGGAGCTTCTGGGAGCTTCTGGGAGCTTTTGGAACCTTCTGGGACCTTCTGGGACCTTCTGGGAGCTCCTGGAACCTTCTGGGACCTTCTGGGACCTTCTGGGAGCTTCTGGGAGCTTCTGGGAGCTTCTGGGACCTTCTGGGAGCTCCTGGGAGCTTCTGGGACCTTCTGGGAGCTCCTGGGAGCTTCTGGGACCTCCTGGGAGCTTTTGGAAGGTCCTGGAGATGCTTGAGGGACACCTTGGAGAAGGTTCTGGAGATCTCCAGAAGGTCCAGGGGGATCTGGAGAGTGCTGAGAGCTTCTGGGAGCTCCTGGGACCTCCTGGGAGCTTCTGGGAGCTCCTGGGACCTCCTGGGAGCTTCTGGGACCTTCTGGGACCTTCTGGGACCTTCTGGGAGCTTCTGGGACCTTCTGGGAGCTCCTGGGAGCTTCTGGGACCTCCTGGGAGCTTCCGGGAGCTTCTGGGAGCTTCTGGGACCTTCTGGGAGCTTCTGGGACCTTCTGGGACCTCCTGGGAGCTTCTGGGACCTCCTGGGACCTTCTGGGAGCTTCTGGGACCTTCTGGGAGCTTCTGGGACCTTCTGGGAGCTCCTGGGAGCTTCTGGGACCTCCTGGGACCTCCTGGGACCTTCTGGGAGCTTCTGGGAGCTTCTGGAACCTCCTGGGAGCTTCTGGGAGCTTCTGGAAGGTCCTGGAGATGCTTCTGGGAGCTTCTGGGACCTCCTGGGAGCTTCTGGAAGGTCCTGGAGATGTGTGAGGGTCACATCTGAGAAGGTTCTGGAAATCTCCAGAAGGTCCAGGGGGATCTGGAGAGTGCTGGGACCTTCTGGGAGCTTCTGGGAGCTTCTGGGAGGTCCTGGAGATGCTTGAGGGACACCTTGGAGAAGGTTCTGGAAGTCTCCAGAAGGTCCAGAGGGATCTGGAGAGTGCTGGGAGCTTCTGGGAGCTTCTGGGAGCTTCTGGGAGCTNCTGTGTGTCCGTGTGTCCATCTGGGTGTCCGTGTGTCCATCCCGTGTGTCCGGCTGTGTGTCCATCTGTGTCCGTGTGTCCATCTGTGTCCATCTGGGTGTCCGTGTGTCCATCCCGTGTGTCCATCTGTGTGTCCGGCTGTGTGTCCATCCCGTGTGTGTGTCCGTGTGTCCATCTGGGTGTCTGTGTGTCCATCCCGTGTGTCCGGCTGTGTGTCCATCTGTGTCCGGGTGTCCATCTGTGTCCATCTGTGTGTCCATGTGTCCATCTGTGTCCGGCTGTGTGTCCGTGTGTCCGGCTGTGTGTGTGTCCGTGTGTCCATCCTGTGGCCGTGTGTCCACCCCATGTCCACCTTGTGTCCACCCCACGCCCACCCCGTGTCCACCTCACGCCCACCGCGTGTCCACCCCGTGTCCACCTCGTGTCCACCCCACGCCCACCACGTGTCCACCTGTGTCCACCTTGTGTCCATCTCCAAATCTACCTTGTGTCCACCCCACGCCCACCTTGTGTCCACCCCATGTCCATCTCCACCTCCACCCCCCGCCCACCCCGTGTCCACCCCATGTCCACCTCGTGTCCATCTCCAAATCCACCCCACGTCCACTCTGTGTCCACCCCGTGTCCACCTTGTGTCCATCTCCAAATACACCTCATGTCCACCCCATGTCCACCTTGTGTCCACCTCTGTCCACCCCGTGTCCATCTCCAAATCCACCCCATGTCCACCATGGGTCCATCCCATGCCCACCCCGTGTCCACCTTGTGTCCACCTTGTGTCCACCTTGTGTCCATCTCCAAATACACCCCACGTCCACCTGTGTCCATTCCATGTCCACCTCGTGTCCACCCCGTGTCCACCCCACGCCCACCGTGTGTCCACCACGGGTCCAGCCGTGTCCATCTCCAAATCCACCCCGTGTCCATCCCATGTCCACCCCACGCCCACCGTGTGTCCACCCCACGTCAACCTTGTGTCCACCCCACCTCCACCCCGTGTCCACCTTGTGTCCATCTCCAAATCCACCCCACGTCCACCTGTGTCCACCTCATGTCCACCTTGTGTCCATCTCCAAATCCACCCCGTGTCCATCCCATGTCCACCTTGTGTCCACCCCACACCCACCCCGTGTCCACCCCGTGTCCACCCCACGTCCATCCCATGTCCACCTGTGTCCACCTTGTGTCCACCTCACACCCACCTTGTGTCCACCCATGTCCATCTCCAAATCCACCCCATGAGTCCAC
>NW_015379844.1:5555-6764 GCF_001522545.3 Parus major
CATGTCCACCTTGTGTCCATCTCCAAATCCATCCCATGTCCACCTGTGTCCACCTCATGTCCACCTTGTGTCCATCTCCAAATCCACCTTGTGTCCACCCCGTGTCCACTTTGTGTCCACCCCACACCCACCCCGTGTCCACCCCGTGTCCATCCCATGTCCACCTGTGTCCACCTTGTGTCCACCTCACACCCACCTTGTGTCCACCCATGTCCATCTCCAAATCCACCCCATGAGTCCACTCTGTGTCCACCCCGTGTCCACCTTGTGTCCATCTCCAAATCCACCCTGTGTCCACCCCATGTCCACCGCGTGTCCACCTGTGTCCACGCCGTGTCCACCTCGTGTCCACCCCACGCCCACCACGTGTCCACCTGTGTCCACCTTGTGTCCATCTCCAAATCCACCTTGTGTCCACCCCGTGTCCACGCCGTGTCCACCCGCCGCCCACCTCGTGTCCACGCCACGCCCACCACGTGTCCACCTGTGTCCACCTTGCGTCCATCTCCAAATCTACCTTGTGTCCACCCCACGCCCACCTTGTGTCCACCTTGTGTCCATCTCCACCTCCACCCCACGCCCACCGCGTGTCCACCCCATGTCCACCTCGTGTCCATCTCCAAATCCACCCCACGTCCACTCTGTGTCCACCCCATGTCCACCTGTGTCCACCTTGTGTCCATCTCCAAATACACCTCATGTCCACCCCATGTCCACCTTGTGTCCACCTCTGTCCACCCCGTGTCCATCTCCACTTCCACCCCACGTCCACCTGTGTCCATTCCATGTCCACCTCGTGTCCACCCCATGTCCACCTCGTGTCCACCCCGTGTCCACCCCACGCCCACCGTGTGTCCACCATGGGTCCAGCAGTGTCCATCTCCAAATCCACCCCGTGTCCATCCCATGTCCACTCTGTTTCCATCTCCAAATCCACCCCGTGTCCACCTGTGTCCACCCCACGCCCACCTTGTGTCCACCCCGTGTCCACCCCACGCCCACCCCATGTCCACCCATGTCCACCTGTGTCCACCTTGTGTCCATCTCCAAATCCACCTTGTGTCCACCCCACGTCCACTCTGTGTCCACCCGTGTCTACCCCCCACCCACCCCGTGTCCACCTGTGTCCATCTCCAAATCCACCCCGTGTCCACCTCGTGTCCACCCCATGTCCATCTCCACCTCCACCCCATGTCCATCCTATGTCCA
>NW_015379845.1:0-4290 GCF_001522545.3 Parus major
ATATTTGGGGGCTTTCTGAGATCCAGAGGTACGTTTCCACAGCTATTACTCTCCTTGGCATTGCCCGTGCCCTTCTGTCTGCCTGTGCTCGACACTTGGTCCTGGGACTGGTGGGACAGGTGCAGTGTGTAAATGGGAAATGCCAGTCAGCTTGCCATTGCTGAGCATTTGGATTTTCCCTTCCAGTCACCTGCTTCAGCTGCAAAGCCGTTTCTGACTCCTACGAGGCCTTCCTGGATGTTCCTTTGGATATCAATGTAAGAGGCTTTGCGGTTGTGCTTCAAGACATCCCAAGGCCCTGCAGCAGCTTCCCAGAGTCAACACATTTGTCTTAAAAATATAGCTTGTGAACACAAGAGGTCTTGGTGGTGGGTGGGAAGGGCAATGGATAGTGTTCCCCTGCAGAGGCTGTGGCACTGGGCTCTCTGCAGGTGCTGTTTTTAAGCTGGACAAACAGCAGTTATCCCCTCTGCACCCGTGATACATCGTCATCCTTCTTCTCTTTGCCTACCCTCCCGTAAGACCTGTCTGGCTCCCAGGCTGATGGGTTGAATTGTTTGCACCACTGATGCCCCTGCACACTGTCATTAGTTGAACTGAGCGGGGGCACAGGGACGGAGCTCTTGACGGCTCCAGGAGCTGCTGGGAGATGGGGAGGTGTTCAGCGTCGCACTCTCTTTCTGCCTCCTTCTGGATAGGTTCATGGTGGGTCTCTTCAGCGTCAGCTACAGGGCTTTTCTGGTCAGCTTCTGGGAAATGCTTGGGTGAGGGCGTTTCCTGCAGCTCAGCGTGCACATTTCTCATTCCTCCAGGCAGCCTCGTCCCTCACCGCAGCTCTGGAACAGTTTGTGACACCTGAGCAGCTGGATGGTGAAAACTGCTTTAAATGCAACAAGTGAGATGATTACTAAGAACATTCAGTGTAAGACGGGATCCTGTTTTTGGGGGCTGCATGTCATTGAAGAGAAGTCATCTTCTTGTGCAGGTTTACTGCACACAGATGAGATGCAGCTTTTTGCAAATATGGCAGTGAAGAGCCTTAGAATAACAAAAGCTGTGTGAGACAGGAGAGGTTGCCTGGCCAGCTTGGGGGAAGACTGGGTGCATTTCAGCACTGGGCTGTGTCTGTGCTTGCTTTCAAGGTGTAAGGAGAATGTTGCTGCCTCCAAGAGGTTCACAATCCATTGTGCACCCAAGGTTCTGACGGTGTGTCTGAAACGGTTTGACTGTTTCACCGGTGGGAAGATCAACAAGGTGTGTACACAGCTGGTGTGCAGCTTTCTTTTCCTAGAGTAGATTTCCTAGAGCTTGTCACAAGCCACTCGTTAGTGATGTTAGTTGTTGGGTAGTAGTAGTCTGTAGGTACAGGTAGTGGTATGTAGTTGGGTTTGTTGTGTTCTCCCCTTGGGAGAAATGAATTGCCTTGGGAAGACAGGCCAGCGCTGTTCTCCCACAGCGCTGCTTTGGCCAAGAGCAGTTTGCTGCCACCCAAGGCATTACACCTTGCTATAAGGAAAAGCAGCTGCTCACGAGCCCCAACGATGTATTTCCACACCTCTGGCCCCTGGATGTGGCAGGCTATTCTCTGTCCCAGGTCAGGGTCACCTCTGAGCCCTCCTGGTGTCTCTGTAGGCTGTGGAGTACCCCGAGTACCTGGATCTCCGCCCGTACATGTCCGAGACCGATGGAGAGCCCCTGTATTACTCCCTGTATGCTGTCCTGGTGCACAGTGGCTACAGCTGCCATGAAGGACACTATTTCTGCTACACCAAGGTAAACAGCAACTTTCTTCCTTCCTTCTTTCCCAACGAGGAGAAGGCGTGCTGGGGAAGAGGAACTTTCCTGTCGCTATTACCGACAGCCAAGGTTTTGGGCCAGAAGGTCTCCTTAGGGGCTGCACTGGATTTCTTTTGGCACACTCTTTGTTAGGTAGTTTTCTGCCCGTGTGTTTGGTGAGAAGCCATGCAGAGATCCTTGCCTTTATTTTTCACAGGCCAGCAATGGGTTGTGGTACCAGATGGATGATGAGTCTGTGGAGGTTCGTGGCATTGACACAGCTCTCGGGCAGCAAGCCTACCTGCTGTTTTATGCCAGGTGAGACAATGGAACAGGCTGCCCAAAGAAGCTGTGGGTGCCCCATCCCTGGAAGAGTTCAAGGCCAGGTTGGATGGGGCTTGGAGGGTCCTGGTCTATTGTACGGTATTCTTGGCCATGAGCTGGGGTGGAACAAAAGGAGCTTTAAGGTCCCTTCCAGGGCAAACAAGTGTGTGAATTTATGGAATGGAGGCTGTAGAAGGTAGAAAGATGAGGTTTTGCTGGGACAGGAGCAGGCCGGGTGGGAATACTCTGGTTGACCTTTTCATTTGTGACCTTGGCTAAGTCTCTCTGTCATAGAAACGTCTCCGAGAAAATGACTGAAGCCCAGAGGAGGCTGCAACAACAGCCCTAAAGTGAGATCACTCTTTTTTTCTCCAGATGCTCTGATCTGAGGCTTGGAGAAAAGGCTTCTTCCTCGCTGGCACCATCATATGCACCATCCGTCCTCAGTCAGTGGGCAGCCTGCAGCAAGCAGGTGGCTTCTGTAGTCCCACAGGTTTTGCCTGACAGGACAAAGGTAACTGGGGAGGAGAGTCAGGGCACCACAGGAGCTGGGGAGTTCTTTCTAAGCATTTCTCCCTTTTCCCCTGGCACCCTGCAGCATTCTTCACAGCCACAATGCTGCTTCCTGTCAAAGCATGCCACCTGTATCCATGCCATTTGTGTGCCTTTGGCCCTTTGGCCTTGGCAGCCCTCCAGAAGGGCCTTTGGGAGGCTCTGAAATGTGCCCTCCCAGATCTTCTGGGGCTTCCCCACTGACTCTGGCCCTTTCAGGAGAGAAGGGCAGGAACTCTGCACAGCTCTCTTTCCAGGACATGGGGCTGAGTGTGGAAGACCCTGGCCAGGAGGAGGCGCAGAGCGGATCCCCACTGTGGGGCAAGGAATCCTGCAGCTATGTTATGGACACCGCAGACTGTGATGACACCACAGGGCCTCCTCCAAGTTGTGGCCACGATCCCATAGATGCTGCAGCTTCAGGACCTTTCTTATACACATCTAGATGTGTATAAGAGGACACCACAGGGCCTCCTCCAAGTTGTGGCCACGATCCCATAGATGCTGCAGCTTCAGGACCTTCCAACAGGAGCTTGGAGTCGGCCTGTGGACCTGGGGATGCTTGGCAGGAAACCCTGCTGAGGCAGAGAGAGATGAGCAGATCCGTGTGGAGCGGCTACAACCTCCACAGCCGCTTTGTGCAGCACACAGGCTTCAACTCTTCATCTAGGAAGAGGAGGAGGGAGACAACGAATTCTCCGTGTTGTGACCAAACTCCTGTTGATGGGGCAGTTCCAGGGACCTCCAGCACCAGCCTGAAGCAGATTCCCCTGCTTTGGGCTGGTCAAGAGCAAACCCAACCTTGGTGGAACGAGCAGAGAAGATCCCCAGAGCAGGGCTGTGACCTCCATGCCCACTCTGTGCAGTGCACAGACCAGCAGCCCTCTCTGAGTAAGAGGAGGAGAACAAATCCTCCAGGATTTGACAAAGCCCCAGTGGATAATGCAGCTTCTGGGCCCTCCAACACCAGCTTCAAGCAGGCTTGTGTGCTCAGGGCAGCCCAGGAGCAATTCCAGCTGAGGCTGAGGGAGCAGAGAAGCTGCCCACAGCTGGGCTCTGATTTCTGCCACCAGTTTGTGCGCTCCTCAGCCCACCACCGTTCTGTGAGGAAGAGAAGGGTTTGTGTGCCCCAGAGACGCAGGTCAGGGAAGCACTCAGGTCACTCTAGGAGTGCTGGTCGCAGATTGTTGCGCTGGCTGAAGCAGAATGGGAAATTAGCACTGCATCTTTTAGCAGAGCTGTCCATGTTTTCTACACCCATCCCAAAAGATGAGGGATCAATTTAGTTTTTTGGCTGATGATGCCAACGACTAGTCTAGAAGGTTTTAATTAGTCTAGTCTAAAAGGCTTACTAATTCCCAGGAGGAAGTGAGCACAGAGAAAGGAGACCAGCAAAGGCAGTATTTAAGTTAGTGGCTGAACGCTGGTCATTCCTGTAGAAGAGGTGGGAAAGCCAGAGAGCTCTGCTGTTGATGCAGTGACAGCAGCAGCAGCAGCAGGTACAGCAGGGCCTCTTCAGAGAAGGTACCATGCACTGGGGCACTTCAGAAAGACCTTTGAAGCTCCTGTGAACTGGGGCTCTGTCACTGATCACAAAGATGGGAGCCTGCAGTTCAGCAGCTGGTACAGGCAGTACCT
>NW_015379846.1:0-229 GCF_001522545.3 Parus major
CCTGGGTGGGAGCCCCCTCCCCAAATTGTGTTCCCCCCCTGGCCCGCAGGTCCTGGAAGGGGAGTACAACGCGACGTGGGCGCGGCGCTGGGGGTCCCCCCCGCCCCCCCAGACCATCTCCCTGCTCTGGGCACTGTCGGTCGCCATCTTCTCGGTGGGGGGGATGGGCACGGCCCTGGCGGGCGGGGCCATGGCCGAGAGGCTGGGCAGGTAAAGGGGGCGGGGCTTA
>NW_015379846.1:2119-3308 GCF_001522545.3 Parus major
GCAGCAGCTCTCGGGGATAAACGCGGTAAAAACGGGAAAAACAACTCCAAAAATGGGGAAAATGGGCGGGGTTTGTGGGGAAATGGGCGTGGTTTCACAGGAAATGGGCGTGGCCATGAGCGTCACCCTGGGGCCGCACCAGCAGCGACTCTTGGGGATAAATGTGATAAAAACGGGAAAAATAAATTGAAAATAGGGAAAAATGGGTGAGAAATGATGGAAAAGGGGCGTGGTCTGTGGGGAAATGGGAGGGGCTTATGACAAAAGGGGGCGGGGCCACAAAATGCAGATCTCAATGATCACTAATTGGGCGGAGCTTAACAGGCTCAAAGAGGCGGGGTCAGAGGCAGAATGAGGGGCGGAGCTTGAAAAGGGGGGTGGGGCTTAATGGGGTGGAGCTTTAGGGGCGGGGTCAAAGGGGAGGGGCCTAAAGGGGAGGAGTCTCTTGTGCGTGGCTCCTTTGGGACAGGGCGTGGTCATGAGGGTGTGGCCCAATGGGATTGGGGGAGTTTTGGGGTGGGGCTTCCTGGAGGTGTGACCAGAGGGGGCGTGGCTTGAAGGGGTGTGTCCTCCTGACCACGCCCCTCTCCCTCCCCAGATCTTTTACTACTCGACGTCCATCTTTGAGGGGGCGGGGCTACAGGACCCGGCCGTCGGCACCATCGGCACGGGCGTGGTCAATGTGGCCGCCACTGCCCTGTCGGTGAGCCACGCCCACGGCCACGCCCACGCCCACGGAGCACCTGGGGGTGGGGGGTGGGGTAACCCGGGCTGGGCGTGGTCCTGATGGGGTGGGGACTTACGGGTGGGTGTGGTCATGGAGGGAGGGGGTCTCGTTGTGGGCGTGGCCTCTGGGGTGTGGCCTTGAGGGGGAGTGGTCTCATTTTGGGGTGGGGTCTCATGGTGAGCGTGGTCCTCGGGGGTGGGATGACCCTGGGGCATGTTCCTGGGGGGGAGGGGTCTGGTGATGGGGTGGTGTCTCCTCAGTGGGCGTGGCCAGGTGTGGGCGTGGCCTCAGTGAAGCCCCGCCCCTGCAGGTGGTGCTGGTGGAGCGGGCGGGGCGCCGGCTGCTGCAGCTCGTGGGGCTCCTGGGAATGATGGTGTGCGCCGTCACCCTGGGCGTGGCCCTCAAGGTGAGCTGGGACCCCAAAATTTACCTGGACCCCACCCCCAAATCCCAAATCCACCC
>NW_015379847.1:0-1785 GCF_001522545.3 Parus major
TTTGCATAATTAATGAGCTCATTTGCATGTTTAATCAGCCCTCAGCTAGTGGGATTCATTACGCCGCTCAATTATGTTAATTAGTCTCTAATTTGCTAATGAAGCAATGGGGGAGGTTCTGTGTGTCTGCCACTACATCTGGTCACAGTTCACCTCCCCCATTTGCATAATTAATGAGCTCATTTGCATGTCTAATCACCCCTCAATTAAGGGGATTCGTTACACTGCTCAATTAGGGTAATTAGTGCCCGCTTTGTTAATGAGGTAATGGAAGAGGTTCTGCGTGTCTGGTGTTTCCTATTGTGTGTTTGCATAATTAATGAGCTCATTTGCATAACTAATTATGCCTTAAACAGCAGAATTACACTTCTGAACTAGGGTAATTAGTAGGGTAATTAGTCCCTGCTCTGTTAATTAGAGCTCCCAATTAGTCAGACGGGACTGCTGCTGACACTGCAGCATCCTTTCTCATTTGCATAATTAACCACCTAATTAGCATAATTAATCACCCCCACACCTGCAGAAGTACTGAAACCCCCTAATTTGCATAAGACCCTCGCTAATTGGTCTCATTAATCTCTGATTTGCATAATTAGACAGACTTGGGCCTGCTGTCTCACTCGCTCATTTGCATAACAATTAACAATAATTTACATAATTAAACCAATTGGGATATCCCCACTTGCATGCACAATCCATCACGTCGTTTGCATAATTAATCACGCAATTTGCATAATCAAAGACTAATTTGCTTATTCCAATTAACGATGCGCTCCAATTAAATCATATGCGCGCTTGGATATCTAATTTGCATATTATTTGTGGGAATTGCAGGGTCTAATTAGCGCGGTTAATTAGACCAATTGTGTCGTTTGCATGATTAATTACCTAATTTGCATGAAAAATCCCCTCGTTAGCCTCATTAACACTGCTCATTAGCATCAGCCACGCCTCTCAATAGCGTTTCACAGCCGGACCCGCTCTCATTTGCATAAAATTTGCATAACCGCTCACCTTATTAGCATCTCTGCTCTGCTGTCTTGGCCCTCATTAGCATAACCACGCCCCTCATTTGCATACAGCCATGCTCAGCGTACCAACACTGCATGGAGTTAGCGGCCTCATTTGCATATTAATGAGCCCTTTGCGAAGCAACCAGAGGGTGAGCGCAGAGGGGAGGGGTTGTAAGCGCCTCATTTGAATATCATTAGCATCTCATTTACATGCGGCCACGCCCAACCCCTCATCAATGCATTGAGTCTGCTCCATTAATGGCCTCATTTGCATATTAATGGGTCATTTACGGAGACGCCATAGGGTGAGGGCAGAGGGGAGGGGTTGTTAGCGCCTCATTTGCATATCATTAGCATCTCAATTGCATGCATCCACGCCCACCACCCCAACAACACATTGTGACCACTCCCATAGCGGCCTCATTTGCATATTAATGAGCCCTTTGCAGAGCAACCATGGGTTGAGTGTTGGGGGGAGGAGTTGTTAGAGCCTCATTAGCATATCATTAGCATCTCATTTGCATGCGGCCACGCCCACCACCCCAACAACACATTGTGACCACTCCCTTAGCGGCCTCATTTGCATATTAATGAGCCCTTTGCGCAGCCGCCTTAGGGTGAGTGTTGAGGGGAGGGGTTGTTAGCGCCTCATTTGCATCTCATTAGCATCTCATTAGCATGCGGAGGCCACGCCCACCTCGGCGAAGACGAAGGGCGTGTCGTACTTGAGGAAAACCTCCCCGTTCTTGACGGCCGTGAGCGAGCAGGGACC
>NW_015379847.1:3787-4874 GCF_001522545.3 Parus major
AATTAGAGACTAATTAACATAATTGAGCGGCGTAATGAATCCCACTAGCTGAGGGCTGATTAAACATGCAAATGAGCTCATTAATTATGCAAATACACAGTAAGCACTGCCAGAATCACAGAACTTGTCCCATTGCCTCATTAACAAAGCGGGCACTAATTACCCTAAATAAGGGGGATGACCGATTGTGGTTCCAGAGAGGTAATTAAAGATGCAAATGAGCTCATTAATTATGCAAATACACAGTAGGCAGTGCCAGACTCACAGAACCTCTTCCTTGGCCTCATTAACAAAGCAGGGGCTAATTACCCTAAATAAGGGGCATGGTTGTTTCCGGTTCCAGATAGGTAATTAAAGATGCAAATCAGCTCATTAAATATGCAAATGAGAAGCTGAACAAGGACAAGGTGCACCGACAACGTCAGACACACAGAACTTGTCCCATTGCCTCATTAACAAAGCGGGCACTAATTAACCTAATTGAGTGGTGTAATAAATTCCAGTGACAGAGGGGTAATTAAAGATGCAAATGAGCTCATTAAATATGCAAATGAGAAGTTGAATGGGGACAAGGTGTGCTGGCAGCAGCAGACACACAGGGGCTTTGCCATTGCCTCATTAACAAATAGGGGATTAATTAACCTAAATAAGGGTCATGATTGATTCCGATTCCAGATGGGGTAATTAAATATGCAAATGAGCTCATTAAATATGCAAATGAGAAGGTGAACAAGGACAAGGTGCACCGACAACGTCAGACACACAGAACCTCTTTCATTGCCTCATTAACAAAGCAGGGGCTAATTACCCTAAATGAGGGGCATGACTGATTCCGATTCCAGATGGGGTAATTAAATATGCAAATCAGCTCATTAAATATGCAAATGAGAAGGTGAACAAGGACAAGGTGCACCGACAACACCAGACTGACAGAACTCGTCCCATTGCCTCATTAACAAAGCGGGCACTAATTAACCTAATTGAGTGGCGTAATAAATTCCAGTGACAGAGGGCTAATTAAACATGCTAATTACCTAATTAATTATGCAAATCCGCAGGTGAACAGCGACAAGGTGTACTGGCAGCG
>NW_015379848.1:0-1331 GCF_001522545.3 Parus major
TTAATTCCCAATTTTTTTATTCCAGATTTTTTTATTCCCAATTTTCTCATTCCCGACTTTTTTATTCCTGATTTTCCTTTTCCTGATTTTCCTATCCCAAATTTTTTCTTATTCCCAGTTTGGTTTTTTTTATTCCTGGAATTTTCTCCTCATTCCCAGATTTTTTCCTCATTCTCAAACTTTTTATTCCTGGAATTTTCCGCCATTCCCAAACTCTGAATTCCTGGAATTTCCTCCCCATTCCCAGATTTTTCCCCATTCCCAAACTCCAAATTCCCGGGATTTTCTTGTCGTTCCCAGAATTTTCATTCCTGGAATTTTCTCCCCATTCCCAGATTTTTCCTCCATCCCAAACTCCAAATTCCCGGAATTTTCTCCTCATTCCCAGATTTTTCCTCCATCCCAAACTCTGAATTCCTGGAATTTTCTCCTCATTCCCAGAATTTTCATTCCTGGAATTTTCTCCCCATTCCCAGATTTTTCCCCCATTCCCAAACTCCAAATTCCCAGAATTTTCTCCTCATTCCCAAACTTTTCATTCCAAGAATTTCTCTCCCATTCCCGGGATTTTTCCTCCATCCCAAACTCCAAATTCCTGGAATTTTCTCCCCATTCCCAGATTTTTCCTCCATCCCAAACTCCAAATTCCCGGAATTTTCCCTCATTCCCAAACTTTTCATTCCTGGAATTTCCCCCCCATTCCCAGATTTTTCCTCCATCCCAAACTCCAAATTCCCAGGATTTTCTTGTCATTCCCAAACTCCAAATTCCCGGGATTTTTTCTCATTCCCAAACTTTTCATTCCTGGAATTTTCTCCTCATTCCCAGATTTTTCCTCCATCCCAAACTCCAAATTCCCGGAATTTTCTCCCCATTCCTGGAATTTTCATTCCTGGAATTTTCTCCTCATTCCCGGGATTTTTCCTCCATCCCAAACTTTGAATTCCTGGAATTGTCTCCCCATTCCCAGATTTTCTCCATCCCAAACTCCACAAATTCCTGGAATTTTCTCCCCATTCCCAGATTTTTTCTCCATCCCAAACTCCAAATTCCCAGAATTTTCTTGTCATTCCCAAACTTTTCATTCCCGGAATTTTCTCCCCATTCCCAAACTCCAAATTCCTGGAATTTTCCCTCATTCCCAAACTTTTCATTCCTGGAATTTCCCCCCCATTCCCAGATTTTTCCCCCATTCCCAAACTCCAAATTCCCAGGATTTTCTTGTCATTCCCGAATTCCAAATTCCCGGGATTTTTTCTCATTCCCAAACTTTTCATTCCTGGAATTTTCTCCTCATTCCCAGATTTTTCCTCCATCCCAAACTCCAAATT
>NW_015379848.1:4117-6827 GCF_001522545.3 Parus major
AAAAAACCCCCATTATTCCCAAAAAATCCATCGTTCCCAGGAAAATCCGGCATTCCCGGGAAAACTCAGCATTCCCAGAAAATCCAGCATTCCCAAAAAACCCTGGGATTCCCAGAAAATCCCAACATTCCCAAAAAACCCCTGGGAATTCCTGGTTCCTTCCTGAGCTTTTCCAGGCGGCTCCGTCCCCATTCCCGATTTTCCCATTCCCGATTTTCCTGATTTTCCCATTCCCAGTTTTCCCGGTTTTTCAGATTTTCCCAATTTTTTCATTCCCAATTTCCCCAATTTTCCTGATTTTCCCATTCCTGGTTTTCCCAATTTTCCTGATTTTCCCATTCCCAATTTTCCTGGTTTTTCTGGTTTTCCCATTCCCAATTTTCCTGATCTTCCCGATTTTCCCATTCCCAGTTTTCCGGGTTTTTCAGATTTTCCCAATTTTTCCATTCCCAATTTCCCCAGTTTTCCTGATTTTCCCATTCCTGGTTTTCCCAATTTTCCCACTTTTCCCATTCCTGGTTTTCCTGTTCCCATTTTTCCCAATTTTCCTGATTTTCCCGATTTTCCCATTCCCGATTTTCCCATTCCCGATTTTCCCGATTTTCCCACTTTTCCCATTCCTGCCTTTCCTGTTCCTGATTTTCCTGATTTTCCCATTCCCATTTTTTTTCCCATTCCCGATTTTCCCAATTTTCCCAATTTTCCTGATTTTCCAGCTTTTCCCATTCCCGATTTTCCCGGTTTTTCAGATTTTCCCAATTTTCCCATTCCCAATTTCCCATTCCCGATTTTCCCATTCTCAGTTTTCCTGATTTTCCCAATTTTCCCGGTTTTTCCATTCCCAATTTTCCCGATTTTCCCATTCCCATTTTTTTTCCCATTCCCAATTTTCCCATTCCCAGTTTTCCTGATTTTCCCAATTTCCCCAATTTTTACGATTTTCCCGCTTTTCCCATTCCCAGTTTTCCCATTCCTGGTTTTCCCAATTTTCCCATTCCCAATTTTCCTGTTTTTCCCCGCTTTTCCCATTCCCGACTTTCCCAATTTTCCTGATTTTCCCAGTTTTCCTATTCCTGATTTTCCCATTCCCAATTTTCCCAATTTTTCCATTCTCAATTTTCCCAATTTTCCCAGTTTTTCCATTCCCAATTTTCTTGCTTTTCCTCGCTTTTCCCATTCCCAATTTTCCCAGTTTTCCCGGTTTTCCCATTCCTGGTTTTCCCAATTTTCCCAATTTTCCTGATTTTCCCGGTTTTCCCATTCCCAGTTTTCCCAATTTTCCCATTCCAAATTTTTCCATTCCCGATTTTCCCATTCCCAGTTCCCCTGATTTTCCCAATTTTCCAAATTTTCCCACTTTTTCCATTCCCGATTTTCCCAATTTTCCTGATTTTCCCATTCCCAGTTTTCCCGGTTTTTCAGATTTTCCCAATTTTTCCTTTCCCAATTTTCCCAATTTCCCCAATTTTCCTGATTTTCCCATTCCCAGTTTTCCCATTCCCAGATTTTCCCATTCCTGATTTTCCCGGTTTTTCAGATTTTCCTGGTTTTTCCATTCCCAATTTTCCCGATTTTTCCAATTTTCCCAGTTTTCCCGATTTTCCCATTCCTGGTTTTCCCAATTTTCCTGATTTTACTGATTTTCCCATTCCCATTTTTTTCCCATTCCAAATTTTCCCATTCCCACTTTTCCTGTTTTTCCCCACTTTTCCCATTCCCGATTTTCCCAATTTTCCCGTTCCCATTTTTCCCAATTTTCCCAATTTTCCCAATTTTCTCNGGAATTTTCATGGAATTCTGATGGAATTTTCATGGAATTTTTCATGGAATTTTTGATGGAATTTTCATTGAATTTTCATGGAATTTTTCATGGAATTTTCATGGAATTTTCGATGGAATTCTCATGGAATTCTCATGGAATTTTCATGGAATTTTCATGGAATTTTCATGGAATTTTTGATGGAATTTTTGATGGAATTTTCATGGAATTTTTCATGGAATTCTTATGGAATTTTTCATGGAATTTTCATGGAATTTTTCATGGAATTTTGGATGGGATTTTATTGGGAATTTTATGGAATTTTGGGTGGAGTTTTAGATGGAATTTGGGTAAAATTTTGATGGAATTTTGGATGGATTCAGTTGGAATTTTAATGGAATTTTGGGTGGAATTTTTCTGGAATTTTGGTGGAATTTTAATGGAAATTTTGGGTGGAATTCCGATGGAATTTTCCTGGAATTCTGATGAAATTTTAACAGGAATTTTTGGGTCGAGTTTTGATGGGAATTTTGGAATTTTGATGGATTTTGGTGGAATTTTTCATGGAATTTTCATGGAATTTTCATGGAATTTCAGAAGGAATTGGGGGAATTTTGGCTGAAATTTTTATGGAATTTTGATGGAATTTTGATGGAATTTTGATGGAATTTTGATGGAATTTGAGTGGATTTTAATGCAATTTTGGGTGGAATTTTCATGGAATTTGGGTGGAATTCTGATGGAATTTTAATGGGAATTTTGGGTGAAATTTTAATGGAATTTTGAATGGATTCAGATGGAATTTTTATGGAATTTTCTGGTGGAATTTTGATTGGAATTTTGTGGAATTTTGTGTGGAATTTTGGTGGAATTTTGATGGAATTTTGATGAATTTTGGTGGAATTTTGATGGGAATTTTTATGGAATTATTATGGAATTTTGGTGAAATTT
>NW_015379849.1:0-934 GCF_001522545.3 Parus major
CAGCAGTGTGCCCAGGTGGCCAAGAAGGCCAATGGCTCCTGGCCTGGATCAGGAATGGTGTGGCCAGCAGGAGCAGGGCAGGGATTCCTCCCCTCTACTCTGCACTGGTTGGGCAGCACCTCGAGTGCTGTGTCCAGTTCTGGGCCCCCAATTTAGGAAGGCCATGGATGGGCTGGAGCGTGTCCAGACAAGGGCAACAAGGCTGGTGAGGGCTCTGGAGCACAAGTCCTGGAAGTGATAGTAAAAGGTCTCAAAATGTTAGAAAATTTGTGGACTTAGAAAGTTAGTTAGGTTTGGAAAGGCCTTGGAAAAGTTGGCCCTGGGAAATGTTAGGCCTTGTACTTGCTAAAGATCAGGTCAAACTGCACCTGTGTAATCAGTAGATGATCATGATACAATTGTTAGATATGACTGGGTATAATTATTGTTTAAAGAACATGAGGAACAATGTTAGGGGGCTGGGGGGGGGGATCATGAGAAATCCATGCTTGAGTAAAAGACAATGCATACAATAGAACAATGCGAGTTTAATAATTAATATGTAAGTTATACAATGCTAGAGTATAAAACATGTTCAGTTCAAAACCAAGATGGGTCAGATTTGGGTATGTGTACCCCTGACACCCAGATCTCTTAATAAAGCACCTGCATATAATCATTCTGTGATTATGTGTGTTCCTGAACGCTAACCATTTCATCAGATTTTACTGGAATTCTATGAGATATTTGTGGAGTTTTGTGGAATTTTTGTAGAATTTTGTGAAATATTGAGGATATTTTGTGGGATGTTTGTGGAATCTTGTGGGATATTGAGGAGACTTGAATAATTTTCAGGGATTTTTCTTAGATTGTGTGCAAATTGGAGGAGATTTTGTGGGATGTTTCTGGAATTTGGTAGGCTTTTGAGAAGATTTAAGGTTTTTTTTAATTTTTC
>NW_015379849.1:3109-4241 GCF_001522545.3 Parus major
GTAGGATTTTGAGAACATTTTGAGCAATTGTTATAAAGCTTTTGATTAATAAAACTGGAAGAAGAAAGGGGTAAAAGTGATTAAATTTCCCTAAACAAAGTTGAAAAATCAAAACCATCCAACGGGACCTGAACTCTGTGCTAAATCTGCATGGTTTGGCCTAACATCAACCAGATGGTGTTAAAATCATCCCAAGGTGTCCAAAGTGCAACCAAAAGGGCATAAAAATGCCCAAACTGGTGTCAAACCAAGTCCAAATGGCCTAAAATCAAACTTGAATCTCCCAAATGGGTGCAAGATTCACCCTGAAAGTAGCTGGTTTTGCCTCAAATCACCCAAAGGGCCCCGATATTGCCCAAACTGGCCTCAAATGCCCAAAAGGGACCTAAAATCACCTGAAAAGGGCTCGGTTTGACCAGCACCGGGACTGGGAGCGAGACTGAGACCTAGACCGAGCCTGAGACTGGAACTGAATCCAGCACTGGCACCGAGACTGGCACCGCTCCGGGACCGGGACTGAGACCGGGATTGGCACCACTCCGCCAGTGAGATCGACACCGGGACCGGAATCAGCTCCAGGAGTGCCCTGGGACAGCTCCGAGACTGAGACCGAGGCCAGCAGAGGGACTGGGATCAACACCAGGGAGCGCTCTGAGACTGAGACCAGAACCGGGATCAGCACTGGGATCGCTCCAGGACCAGCACTGACACTGGGACAGGAACTGCTCCGAGGCCAAGACTGAGACCAGGACTGAAACCAGCACTGGCACCGGCACTGGGACTGGCACCGCTCCGGGACCGAGACTGGGACTGAGAGTGAGATCGAGACAAAGACTGGGACTGGGAGTGCTCTGGGACTGACACTGGGATCACCACAGCTCCAGGACAGAGATCGACACCGGGACCGGAATCAGCTCTGGGATCGCTCCGGGACCACCGCATTCACTCCGGGCAGTTTTGGCCGTGCCCCCAGGTGAGACTGGGAAGGGCTGGGAGGGACTTGGAGAGAACTGGGAGGGAACTGGGAGGGAACTGGGAGAGAACTGGGAGGGAACTGGGAGGGAGCCCTGGGCAGGGCGGGACCGCCTTGGTTTGCATCGTTCCTGTGCAGCCATCCCGGTCCATGTGGTCC
>NW_015379850.1:0-4060 GCF_001522545.3 Parus major
TTACACACAGTTCTCACTTAAAATGAGGTCTCCTTGTGGCACACATCGGGTTTCTCCATCTTTCTGCATTACTCACTAAGTGCAACCAGGTCTTTGAGCGAAGACAATCCCACGGATAGGTTTGCTCTTGCTTGAGGTGGGATTAATTTAAACAGTCTTTCTTAACATACTTCTCATGTGTACTACAGGGACTTTATCTCTATCTACCGTGTGTAAGGGTTCAGACTGGGCAGGACCAGCTCGATTGATGGATTTTCTGGTGTTAACTATCTAGGTGGTCTTTGCTAAGTTCACTTCTCAATTTTTGAAGGTTCTTTTACTAAGTGCTTTTAGGGTAGTCTTGAGTAGTTCATTGCACTGTTCAACTTTCTCAGCAGCTGGTGCATGATAAGGGATATGATAGATCTATTCAATTTTATGTTCTCTGGCTCAAGTACTTACGAGGCTGTTCTTGAAATGCGTCTCGTTGTTTGACTCGATTTTCTCAGGGGTGCTATGTCTCTAAAGGACTTGCTTTTCCAGGCCTAAGATGGTGTTCTGGGCAGTAGCATGAGGTACAGGGTATGTCTCTAGCTATCTAGTGGTTGCTTTCACTATGGTCAACACGTAGCGCTTGCCTTGGCGGGTTTGGGGAAGGGTGATGTAGTCAATTTGCCAGGCTTCCCCATACCTGTACTTGGACCATCTTCCACCGTACCACAGAGGCTTCACCCGCTTGGTTTGTTTGATTGTAGCGCAGGTCTCGCAGTTGTGGATAACTTGTGAGATGCTGTCTATAGTAAGGTCCACCTCTCGCTCACGAGCTTATCGGTACGTTGCATCTCGTCTCTGATGACTAGAGGCATCATGGGCTTAACGAGCTAAAAATAATTCTCTCTTGTGTTGCTAGTTCAGATCTACCTGTGATATTTTCACCTTGGCAGCTCGATCTACTTGTTCATTGTTACGGTGCTCTTCATTAGCCCGACTTTTGGGTACATGAGCATTTACGTGTCGAACTTTTACGATCAGCTTTTTTACTCGAGCGGCGATGTCCTGCTAAATTTCAGCGGCTCAGATGGGTTTCTCTCTGCGCTGCCAGTTGGCTTTTCTCTAGCGATCTAGCCATCTTTACAGAGCATTAGCTACTATCTAGGAGTCAGTGTAGAGATAGAGCCTCGGCCACTTCTCTCTTTCAGCAATATTTAAAGCCAGCTGGACAGCTTTAAGTTCTGTGACTTGACTCGATCTACTCTTTTCTTCGGTAGCTTGTGTAACTCGTCGTGTGGGGCTCTATACAGCAGCTTTCTATTTCTGGTTAGTGCTTACAATTTGGCAGGAACTATCGGTGAAGAGGGTATATCGTCTTTCACTTTCTGGTAGCTCATTATATGGTGGGGCTTCTTCAGCACGTGTCACTTGCTCTTCTTTTTCAGAAGATAATTTAAAAGTCTCACTTTCAGGCCAGTTTGTTATAATTTCTAGAATCTCAGGGTGGTTCAGGTTTCTAATACGGGCACGCTGTGTAATGAGGGCAATCCATTTGCTCCAAGTAGCATCGGTGGCATGATGCGTGGAAGGAATCTTTCCCTTGAACATCCACCCCAGCACCGGCAGTCGGGGTGCTAGAAGCAGCTGCGCTTCAGTACTAATGACTTCTGAGGCAGCTTGGACTTTTTTATAGGCGGCTAAAATTTTTTTCTCTGTTGGGGTGTAGTTGGCTTCGGATCTTTTGTAGTTTCGGTTCTAGAATTTCAGTGGTCGACCTCGAGTCTTACTAGGCACTTTCTGCTAAAGGCTCCAGGACAGACCATTGTTCCCGGCTGCAGAGTAGAGCACGTTTTTCACTTCTGGCCTTGTTCTGACTGGACCAAGGGCTACTGCATGAGCGATTTCTTGCTTGATCTGGGCGAAAGCTTGTTGTTGTTCAGGGTCTCAATGGAAATTGTTCTTTTTGCGGGTAATCAGGTAGAGAGGGTTCACAATTTGGTTATATTCAGGAATGTGTATTTTCTAAAAGCTTATGGCACTTAGGAAAGCTTGTGTTTCTTTTTTGTTGGTCGGTGGAGACATTGCAGTGATCTTATTGATGACTTTAGTGGGAATCTGACGCCGTCTATCTTGCCACTTTACTTTTAGGAACTGGATCTCTCGGGCAGGTCTCTTGACTTTGCTCTTCTTGATGGCAAAATCAGCTTTCAGGAGAATCTGGATGATCTTCTGTCTTTTCTCAAATACTTCTGCTGCCGTGTTCTCCCACACAATGATGTCATCAATGTACTGCAGGTGTTCTGGAGCCTCACCCTTTTCTAGCACAGTCTGGATCAGTCTATGGCAGATAGTAGGACTGTGCTTTCACTCCTGGGGCAATCGGTTCCAGGTATACTGCACACCCCTCCAGGTGAAGGCAAACTGAGGCCTGCACTCTGCTGCCAGAGGAATGGAGAAAAACGCATTTGCAATATCAATGGTCGCGTACCACTTTGCTGCCTTGGATTCCAGCTCATACTGAAGCTCCAGCATGTCTGGTACGGCTGCACTCAGTGGTGGCGTGACTTCATTCAGTCTACGGTAATCTACCGTCAGTCTCTATTCTCTACTGGACTTACGCACTGGCCATATGGGGCTGTTAAAGGGTGAACGAGCTTTGCTGACTACTCCTTGGCTCTCCAGTTCACGAATCATTGTATGGATGGGGACTACAGAGTCTCTGTCGGTGCGGTATTGCCGACGGTGCACTGTTGCTCTGGCAATTGGTACTTGTTGTTCTTCAACTCTCAGTAGTCTCACAGCAGAAGGGTTGTCTGAGAGACTAGGCAAGGTACTCAGTTGTCTGATGCTTTCTGTTTCTAGAGCAGCTATTTCAAAAGCCCAGCGATAACTTTTTGGGTTTTTGAAGTATTCGTTCCTGAGGTAATCTATGCTGAGGATGTATGGGGCTTCTGGATCAGTCACGATGGGGTGTTTCTGCCACTCATTCTCAGTTAAACTCACTTCAGTTTCTAGTACTGTGAGCTCCTGGGATCCCCCTGTCACCCCAGAAATAGAAATGGGTTCCGCTCCTACATACCTTGATGGCATTAGAGTGCATTGAGCGCCGGTATCAACTAAAGCCGTATATTTTTGTGGGTCAGATGTGCCAGGCCATCGGATCCACACTGTCTAATAGATCTGGTTGTCCTTCTCTTCTACCTGGCTAGAGGCAGGGACCTTCTAATCCTGGTTATGGTGCACGTTGCTCTCTTCCGGTGAATATGCTCTTGATGTCTTTTCAAGAGGATCACTCATATCATCATTTCTATACTTTCTGATGTTCTGGCCACGAGAGACCGGAGCGGCGCTGGCTCTAGATGAGCTCCTTGTGGTAGTTGTCTTTCTTTTTAGTTCACGTACTCGGGCTGCTAAGGAGGAGGTGGGTTTTCCATCCCACTTCTTCATGTCTTTTTCATGTTCTTGGAGAAAAAACTAGAGGTTACTTCGTGGAGTGTATCTTTTCTCCCTGGCTGGGGAATGCCTACTCCTAATAGCAGAGACTCTTGTTGGTTCTGGGGAGACGTGGTAAATTTCTTTCTTAAGTTCTTTTTTAGTTTCTGATGGCCCTCTTCAATCAAGCTCTGGACTTGCTCAGCCAGCCTTGTTTCTACAGATGAGACATGGGTGTGAAACGGGGCAGTGACAGTGTCCTCGTAGATTCTTAGTTTATTGGCCAGGACACTCACCCTGTCTTCACCTTCCTTCTATTGTAGTGTTGCCAGGTAACGGGAGTACATCTCTGGTCTAAGCCGTGCAAATCTCAGTCACATCTGTGACGTGCACTGGACACCATCTGGGCTCTTAGGAAATCTCTCATCTTCTGCAAAAATGATCTCCAGCACAGCCAACTCTTTCAGGCATCGGATACCTTGTTCTATTGTGCTTCATTTTCTCTGGTGCACCTGGAGGTCTTCTTTGCAGAGGTATTTGTCCTTTACACTTGTCAGCAGTTGCCTCCAGAGGCTGAGAGTTTCTTGGGTTTTCCTAATCTCCTGGTCAATGACTACATCTCGGGACAGCGATCTTAGTTGCTTGGTTTCACTTTTAT
>NW_015379851.1:0-2366 GCF_001522545.3 Parus major
CCTCCTATAAACCCCAAATAAGGGGGAAAAGGGGCGTGGCCTTAACACCAGTGCTAATCACATGACCCCTCCTTTTAACTCCAAATAAGGGAAAAGGGGCGTGGCCTCAACACCCACCTCAATCACATGACCCCTCCTTTTAACCCCTAATAAGGGAAAAGGGGCGTGGCCTTAACACCCCATGTCAATCACGTGACCCCTCCTATAAACCCCAAATAAGGGGAAAAGGGGCGTGGCCTCAACACCCACCTCAATCACATGACCTCTCCTTTTAACCCCTAATAAGGAAAAAGGGGTGTGGCCTAACCACCCAATCACATGACCCCTCCTTCTAACCCCTAATAAGGAAAAGGGGGCGTGGCCTAACCACCCAATCAGGAACAGGGGGCGTGGCCAGATGTGGGGAAAAGGGGGCGGGGATTCAATCCGACCAATGGGAAGGCGCGAGGGGGGCGGGACCTTACCCGGTGGGCGGGGCCGGCGAGGGCGGGGCGGAGTCGGAAGAGCTGGAACTGGAGTCGGAGTCGGAGTCGGAGTCGGACGAGGAGGAGGAGGAGGAGGAGGAGGAGCTCGAGGAGGAGGAGGAGGAGCTCTTGGTGACGTCAGCGGTGACGTCAGCGGTGGGCGGGGCCGCGCTGGGAACGGTGGCGCTGGGAGCACTGGGAGCCGCTGGAACCGTCGTACTGGTGTTACTGGTTATACTGGGAGCTGCTGGGACTGTTGTACTGGTGTTACTGGGAGCACTGGGAGCCGCGGGAACGGTTGTACTGGTGTTACTGGTGATACTGGGAGCACTGGGAGCCGTGGGAACGCTCGTACTGGCGTTACTGGTTATACTGGGAGCTGCTGGAACGCTCGTACTGGTCGTACTGGGAGCACTGGGAGCCGCTGGAACGCTCGTACTGGTTATACTGGGAGCACTGGGAGCCGCTGGAACTGTGGAACTGGTCATACTGGGAGCACTGGGAGCCGCTGGAACGCTCGTACTGGTNGGAGTGACCACTGGGGACACTGGAGTGACCCTTGGGGGACACCGTACAAGGTGGGCGTGGCTTTGGGGACACTGAACTGACCCTCGGGGGACACCATACAGGGGTGGGCGTGGCCTCAACACCACCCATGTCAATCATGTGACTCCTCCCCTTAACCCCAAATAAGGAAAAAGGGGCGTGGCTTTAATGCATGTCAATCACGACTCCTCCCCTTAACCCTAATAAGGAAAAAAGGGGCGTGGTCTTAACACCTGTGTCAATCACGTGACTCCTCCCCTTAACCCCAAATAAGGAAAAAAGGGGCGTGCCCTTAACACCTGTGTCTATCACGTGACCCCTCCCTTTAACCCCAAATAAGGAAAAGGGGGCGTGGCCTTTAACACCAGTGTCAATCACGTGACTCCTCCCCTTAACACCTAATAAGGAAAAAGGGGCGTGGCCTTAACACCTGTGTCAATCACGTGACTCCTCCCCTTAACCCCAAATAAGGGAAAAGGGGCGTGGCCTCAACACAACAGTGTCAATCATGTGACTCCTCCCCATAACCTTAGTAAGGAAAAGGGGGCGTGGCCTTTAACACCCGTGTCAATCATGTGTCTCCTCCCCTTAACCCCAAATAAGGGGAAAGGGGCGTGGCCTTTAACACCCGTGTCAATCACGTGATTCCTCCCCCAACCCCAAATAAGGAAAAAGGGGCGTGGCATCAATACCGGTGTCAATCACATGACTCCTCCCCTTAACACCTAATAAGGGAAAAGGGGCGTGGCCTTTAACACCCGTGTCAACCACGTGACTCCTCCCCTTAACCCCCAAATAAGGAAAAAGGGGCGTGGCATTAATACCAGTGTCAATCACATGACTCCTCCCCTCAACACCTAATAAGGGAAAAGGGGCGTGGCATTAATACCAGTGTCAATCACATGACTCCTCCCCTTAACACCTAATAAGGAAAAGGGGGCGTGGCCTTAACACACCATGTCAATCACGTGACTCCTCCCCTTAACCCTGATAAGGGAAAAGGGGTGTGGCCTTAACAACACTCATGTCAATCACATGACCCCTCCTTTTAACCCTTAATAAGGGAAAAGGGGCGTGGCCTCATCAACACATGTGTCAATCACATGACTCCTCCCCTTAACCCCAAATATGGGGAAAGGGGCGTGGCCTTACTACCAGTGTCAATCACGCGACTCCTCCCCTTAACCCCAATAAGGAAAAGGGGGTGTGGCCTCATTAACAGCCATGTCAATCACATGACCCCTCCTTTTAACCCCAAATAAGGGAAAAGGGGGCATGGCCTCATCAATACTCATGTCAATCATGTGACTCCTCCCCTTAACCTTAATAAGGAGAAAAGGGGGCGTGGCCTTAACA
>NW_015379851.1:4941-5949 GCF_001522545.3 Parus major
ACTGGGAGCCGCAGGTTTGATGGTACTGGTGTTACTGGTGATACTGGGAGCCATGCTGGTCATACTGGGACGAGCCGGACTGGTCAAACTGGTCACGCTGGCCGGAGCTGGACTGGTCAAACTGGTCGTGGTGGCCGGAGCTGGACTGGTCGAACTGGTCAAACTGGTTTGACTGGGACTGGTCAAACTGGGACGAGTTGGACTGGTCAAACTGGTTTGACTGGGACTGGTCAAACTGGTCACGCTGGTCGGACTCAGACTGGTCAAACTGGGACGAGTCGGACTGGTCAAACTGGTGGCGGTGGCCGGAGCTGGACTGGTCAAACTGGTCACACTGGTTGGAGCCGGACTGGTCAAACTGGGACGAGTTGGACTGGTCATACTGGGATGAGTCGGACTGGTCAGCTTGGTTGGACTGGTCAAACTGGTTGGAGCCGGACTGGTCAAACTGGTCACAGTGGCCGGAGCCGGACTGGTCACTCCAGTCACACCAGTGGCCTTCTGAGTGCTGGTCAAACTGGTCAAACTGGTTTGACTGGGACTGGTCAAACTGGTCATACTGGTTTGACTCGGACTGGTCGCACTGGGACGAGTTGGACTGGTCAAACTGGTCTGACTCGCACTGGTCAAACTGGTCACGGTGGCCGGAGCTGGACTGGTCAAACTGGTGGTGGTGGCCAGAGTTGAACTGGTCATACTGGTTTGACTCGGACTGGTCAAACTGGGACGAGTTGGACTGGTCAAACTGGTCACGGTGGCCGGAGCTGAACTGGTCAAACTGGTCACAGTGGCCGGAGCTGAACTGGTCAAACTGGTCACACTGGATGGAGCCGGACTGGTCAAACTGGGACGAGTCGGACTGGTCAAACTGGTCACGGTGGCCGGAGCTGGACTGGTCAAACTGGTCACAGTGGCCGGAGCCGGACTGGTCAAACTGGTGGCACTGGTCTGACTCGGACTGGTCAAACTGGTGGCGGTGGCCGGAGCTGGACTGGTCACAGTGGCCGG